>NC_059181.1:134616398-134919429 GCF_019923935.1 Bubalus bubalis | reverse complement strand
ATGCTCTCTTTAATCTTCAGCCCAAATAATTGTGCTCCTTTGTAAAATCCAGAAGCACTGAAAAAATGCTGGAAAACAAGTCCCAGTAAGCTACATAGAAAATCCAATTTTCCTTGTGTCCCATGTAGATATGGTACAAGACAAAATACTTTTCAGTCTTGCATTTATTGTTGAGTGTGACTCTCATGGCTGTTTTTATTTTTACTTTTCTTTTTTTTTTTTCATTATCAGGCAGTACTATGTAGAATCAGTCAAGTTCAGGTTCTAGTCCCTAGCTCCTTGTACCTTGTTAGATTTATGACCTTGGCAAGTTACATAATCTTCCTTGGATCTCAATTTCCTCATCTATAAAATGGAGAGAATAATAATACCTATCTCATAATGTTGTTGTAAAGACAAATGAATATATGCACATGAATATCTTAGCATAGAACCTATCATTGGATAAATGGTAGTTGTTTTAACTTAATGGAAAGCAAATGATGAAGTTTGTATGTTGTGATTTGCTTTTGTACAGTATTTCAAGGAGTAATCCCTTTCACTCAGTCAGCTTTCAGTGGTTACTTGCAATACTTCAAAAATTTTGTTAAGTGCCACAGAAGTATAGAAAGATGAGTAAGGCTTTCTGTTTCCTCTGCCTATAAAGTTCTTCCTCCAGATGGTTGCCTATCTAGCTTTCTCACATCTCAAGTACTTTATCAATGTTCACTTTATTGAGGCTTGTTTTGATTACTGCATTTAAAATATCAGCATTCTCTTCTAATTTCCTGCTTTATTTTTCTTTAAAAGATTTATCACCATTTAACATGCACAGATTTTATTTATTTATTGTATGTTTCTCCCCTCAGAAACAAGGTTTATCTTAGGTTTTGCATAGCTGTATTCCCAAGGAACTTCCCTGGTGGCTCAGACAGTAAAGAATCCACCTCCAATGCAGGAGACTTGGGTTCAATCTCTGGGTTGGGCAGATCCCCAGAAGAAGGGTATGGCAACCCACTCCAGTATTGCTGCTTGGAGAATCTCCATGGACAGAGGAGCCTGGCAGACTACAGTCCATAGGGTTGCAAAGAGTGAGACCCGACTGAGTGACTAAGCATAACCAAGACCTAGATCAGTGCCCATATGAGTCATATGTCTTCATCCTTCCTTCTCTGTATGGCCTACTGACTTTATTCATCCCGAGTGTTTTAGCTTAGAAGATTAGGCCTGGCTTAATAGATCACTGTACTATGGAACAAAGGTATCAATAATACTAAAATGGTTACAGAATTCTGCACTAACGGCTACATTATTGTATTCAAGCCTTACATATAAAATACTAATCTTTTGTTTTATCAAAAACATTTCAACATTTTATTATCTTAATAAAGGAACAGAGTTGTACCTGGGAATAATATTGGACTTTCTTGGCATAATAGTGCTGAATTATAACGATACAAATGCACAATTTTGTTATTATAACTAAACAGTATAGAATTCCCCCAATTTCTAAGAGAGAAAAAAGTACTTTCTTTTTAGTGTTAACTGTGCTGGATATTTTTCTATTACCTTTCCTCTTGTATTTGTTGTAATTTGCTCTTTTAATTACCATAGGGCAGAAACATGTGTGCTGTCCTGGCACACTGTGTACCACTGAACTCTTCCTTAAAGACTGATAACACCACAGCCAAATTTGAGAACTATTCTGTAAGTCTTTTTCCAACTTAAAAGCCTTTTCTTTCTCTGTCTTCTTGCCAATGATCAATTATGTGCTTGCTAAAAAGCCAGGTGGCTATCATTTATATTTTGAACTGTCTTGAAGGGAGCCCTGAAGGGAGCCAATATGGTCTTTCGCAGAAAGTAAGAGTAGACTGAAGACCCACTGAATCACCAAAATTGCCTGGGTTACTTTTAGTTACTTGTTTCAGAACGATAACATCTGAAGTTAGTCATTCTAATAATTACCGAGGCATAATTATATTTGAATCTAAAATTGAAAGAATATTTAAGAAAATATTAAAATGGCATTGCCAGTTATCATTATTAATCTTTAGACACAGATTTGGTTTCGTATCATGTATATACAGATAGTGAACTATAAATTGTTTACATGGGTTATAGTGAAATGATGACTGAAATAAATAGTATCTTTGGTTTTGGGAATATTCAAATTTTTTCTGTCAATAACTGGCTCTTGTGGTCATGTGTGTTGATCTTTTCCCAGTAGCATGTCCTCTTGTGGAGTCATTCAGAATGCTCTGTTTTCTATCATCAACAACTACATCAAGATCATATCAAAATCTGGCTTACAAAGGTAAATGCATTTTCAAGGCACAAATACCTTCTCACCTGATAGATGCTCTGATCACATCATTTTATGGTGCATCTTAAACTTCTCTCAGAATATTCAAGGAAGCCTGCAGAGTTAGAACATGTGATTTCTCTATAAGAACTCCTTTGTCATGCTTCCTACCCAGAATTTTTCTGCGTTATACTATTTAGCTAGCCTAAAATATTACACTGTTTTATTGTCACAAGTGCCCCGAATGTGTTGTGAAAGTGCTGCATGTAGAATATTTAGAACATTCGCTTTTTAGAATCAGAGTTAAGTAGATATTTAAATGGAGAAATAAAACTGTTCTGTATATATGTAAGCCAATTTAGATGTGAAGTATTCATTCTTGAAAATACTGTCTGCTGTTTTCTTAAAAAAAAAGATTCTACCCTTCAATAGCTTTCAAATAGTTCTCAAATAATAGCAGAATAAAGACAACTTTCTCCCCACTTTCTTTAACATGTATGACAGGACAAGTTATTTCCTTGATAAATGTAGTGCAATCCATTTGTGTCTAAACCTTTACTTTTCATGCCACATGTAAAATATGTTACCTTCTATCGTTTGCCTTTTGAATCACAAATTGGGATCATTGGTTGAATTAATTTCCTTTCAAATATCATTAATCTACACAAAAAAAGAGTGTGGACAGTTTATCAACTTTATACCAGCATGACTGTATTTATTTATTCACTCACAAAGCTCTATAAGGACACTTGTCTACTGTTACTTCAAATATGGAGCAAAGAACAGCTCCAAATACACACATCACCAGAAGTTTTGAGAACATAATGAGGGGAGATCCTTACTTGTCTTTAACGAAGAACCACTGAACTGAATATACATTGTTTACAAGAGCATGCTTACAAGAGCAGGAGACTATGAGTGATTATCAGCATATAAGCACACAGGTAAGACCTGCATTGCAGGAGACACAGGTTTGATCCCCGATCCAGGAAGATTCCACATGCCATGGAGCCACTAAGCCCATCCACCACAACTATTGAGCTGTCTAGAGCCCACATGCCACAGCTACTGAAGCCCATGCACCTAGTGCCTGTGGTCTGCAACAAGAGAAAATGAGACAATGAGGCATCCATGCACTGCAGCTAGACAAAAGCGTACACAGCAGTGAAGACCAGCATGCCTCCACCCCCCCCAAAAAAAAAGAGAGTGACCTGTCTTGTATATAATACACTTTGCCTGAATAAAACTACAGATTATTCCCCATGGCTACTGCCTCCTCTGGTCCACATGTGTCTATTACCTGTTGTATTCGGGCAACTATTTTAGTCATTTCCCCTGTGCTTTAAAAGTGTTAATTGTTTTCTTCTTCAACTAACATATTCTCCAGGGTTAGTGAACCAAAAAGGCACCCTCTGACATGATAGTTTAGTATTCTGTTACTTTGAGAAACCCTCACTTCATGGGAAATAGATGGGGAAACAGTGGAAACAGTGTCAGACTTTATTTTTTTGGGCTCCAAAATCACTGCTGATGGTGACTGCAGCCATGAAATTAAAAGATGCTTACTCCTGGGAAGGAAAGTTATGACCAACCTAGATAGCATATTCAAAAGCAGAGACATTACTTTGCCAACAAAGTTTCGTCTAGTCAAGGCTATGGTTTTTCCTGTGGTCATGTATGGATGTGAGAGTTGGACTGTGAAGAAGGCTGAGCACCGAAAAATTGATGCTTTTGAACTGTGGTGTTGGAGAAGACTCTTGAGAGTCATTTGGACTGCAAGGAGATCCAACCAGTCCATTCTGAAGGAGATCAGCCCTGGGATTTCTTTGGAAGGAATGATGCTAAAGCTGAAACTCCAGTACTTTGGCCACCTCATGAGAAGATTTGACTCATTGGAAAAGACTCTGATGCTGGGAGGGATTGGGGGCAGGAGGAGAAGTGGACGACAGAGAATGAGATGGCTGGATGGCATCACTGACTCGATGAATGTGAGTCTGAGTGAACTCCGGGAGTTGGTGATGGACAGGGAGGCCTGGCGTGCTGCGATTCATGGGGTCGCAAAGAGTCAGACACGACTGAGCGACTGAACTGAACTGAACTGAACTGAGTGACTAATTAATTACCTTTAAATTTCCTCAATAATATATGCTAGGGTCTGCTTTACAACTTACAGAGAAGTTTCTGATCTGAAGGAAATACTGTTATTTGGGGTCTTGAGGGCATAGATCTTATTAATGTCGGACAATTTTTATGAAGTCCAGGCAAATGAGAAAAGCCTTCATCTTTACAGTAACTTTTAACTCATTTTATTAGTTAATTTTAACACAAACTAATTATGCCTACAACTTGGATTTAGTATAGATGAACATGTAGTCTGGAGTTTCAGATTTATATATACTTTATTTATATTTAAATGGATTAATTTAATGCAACACCAGTAGACAATGGAATCTTATCATGGGAAGGGGCAAAAGTGTTTTGACAGAGGATCAATTTTTAGTATAAGCTTTAAAAGAGCCACAGGTGTCCTGATGCTTTACAGAGAGAAAATTAAACAAGTCCATGCAAAAGCACTAAAAAGAATAGACAAAATTCGTTTTCTATAAAATATGAAAATGGAATACGTTGGGTATGCTCTAAATGTGACTCATGGTAATCAGTTTCAAATATGGAGTCCAAATTGACTTCTTCTCTGCGACAGTCTGAATTTTGTGGTCTACCACTATTCATAGAAATCATATCTTTACTCATTTCTTATTAGAGAATTTTACTGGTCTTATATAAAGTGGAGTCAGGAAAGAGTTAATTTACCAAAAATACCATGCAAATATTTAATTCATTCTGATTCCTCTGAACACAGAGCAATTAATTATAATTTTAGGGTGAGAAGAAAAGATAGAGACAACTCTCATTTCATGAGAAGGCTACAGTCAGGATAAAACTTGTCCAAGGTTAAATATTAAGTGGGGATTAGGACTTGAGTGTGGGTTTGGTTGCTCTTATTTTAGTGTTTTTCTCCTACACTGATATATTTCTTGATATTATTCTGGGACTCAAGTCCTTTATCTGCAGAATAATAACCATAACCATACCTATATTATGGGGTTATTTTGAAGATTAAATGTAATAACAAAAGTAATGCACTCAGTATAGTCCCTGTAATATAATAATGGAAAAACATAGATTTACTGGGCTTCAGTAAGGCCATAGAGTAAATTGCCTGTATAATCACATTGCTTAAAATTGTGTTTTAGTTAAGCCATAGAATCCTAGAATTTTGGTTCCCAGCCAAGTGAAATGCAATGCTGTAGGCTGGTAAGATCACTCAAATCCAAGACATACTTGGAAATTTATCCCAGGCACAAAACTTTTCTTTCCTTTTTTGTAATCAAACACCACCAATGGCATACAGAAGAATAGTATTCAATTATCCCACTCAGAGGGAGTGGGGTTGTAGGGTGTGTGATCAGCTCAAGCCCAGTTCTCTGACTGGTTGATGGGAGGTCGCAGGGGTTAACATTATCCAAATTTAGGGGTCACTAGGCCTGGGGCTGTATGCTCAGGATCATCAAGTAGTTAATTTCTTCCACTTGATGGTGGATTTTTAGCATCTGAAAAACTCAGGAAATTCCACTTGATGGTGGGTTTTTAGCATCTGAAAAACTCAGGAAATCTGCTGTAGATACTATTACCTGGGTACTTCAGAGAAAAGCTACAGCAGAGGACATGGGGAGAGGCCTGTCCCAGGAAAGCCCCATATGGTCCTGCTAAGTTACAAATCTTCTTATCAGATTCTTAACCTAAAATAACTCATGATTCCTTTCTGGATAAATATTTTTTAACTCCGATCAGGATCAGTCACTGTTACTGCCAGGCAATTTTTAACAACCTGGTGGCTTTTTGTCTTTATTAGCCCCTGACTCTTTCTCTTATCACGAACATTCTCTAAGGGTTACCTGAATCTTTGTCTCTTGAATGCAATTCTTAAAACCTCACATATACTTTTTTCCTGTTAAAAAATTATCCTATCCAGAAAGATTAAAAGCAAGAATAGAATGACAGAGGCTGTGCTCAAGAGTGCTGGATTTACCTCTGGAAGCAAGAGAGAAAGAGGAGACTCAGCCAATAAGATCTTAGTTCAATTTTACAGAGTTAAGTTCATATATTTGACATGTAGATTTGGTGTTCTGGCATGCTTCTTTCCAGATTCTATTTCTTTTTCTAGGAATATTAATAATCATCTCTAAGCTTTTGAGTGTCAATGACTTGTTTTACTATCTTTTAATCACAATACTTTGTACAGTGCTCAGAGAGAGTAGGGACTTAATTAATTTTGAATGAATATATGAATAATTCTGGGCTTCCCTGTTGGCTCAGACAGTAAAGAATCTACCTTCAGTGCAAGAGACCAGGGTTCAATCCCTGGGTCAGGAAGATCCCCTGGAGAAGGGAATGGCTACCCATTCCAGTACTGTTGCCTAGAGAATCCCATGGACAGAGGAGCCTGGTGAGCTACAGTCCATGGGATTGCAAAAAGTTGGAAAAATTGAGTGACTTTCACTTGCATGTGAATAATACTAACACCACTATTACTAATAAAAATAATATTGGCTATGCCATATCATGTCATATTCATAAATAAACCCCACCGCTTTATAGGGTGTAATAGCAGGACACTTTTTATGTCAGAAGGCTATATCCAACAAGTTAGTCTCTTGTCCTTATTTAGTGAGCTCTTAGTGCTTGCAAGATACTGTGCTACATACATTATATATATTCTCCCTAATCATCATAAATTCTTATATAATCTTGCACATGAGAAAACAATACTCTAATTAGTTAAGGTCACAGAGCTAGCAAGTGATCACCACATTTGAATTCAGTATTGTCTAATATCAATGCTCAAGTTGCTTAATATTAATATTTGCTTTGTTTCAATCTTTCTCCTTTATGCCCTTTCTTCCTTCCTCCCAACATATAATAAGCACCTAATGTGTATCAGATACTGTTTTAGGCAGTCTCTATACTCTTCATTGTCCACTTGCTTTATAGTTGCTCTATACTTTAGTATTCTGTGCTTTATACACATGATCTTATTTGATTCAACCTTCTACTCTATTTTAAAAAGGAAACAACTTACACTCAGAGAAGTTAACAAATCCAAGATCATAGAAGTCTTAAGTGAGGTGCTAGGACATAAAATATGATTGTACTTTTTTTCCCTAGTGTATTACATGATTGTAAAACCATGGGAAGAGCCAAGGCTTTGAGTTCAGACAGACCTGAGCTTTAATCTTCACTCCTGTACTTAATAAGTGTGAGATACTGAGCAAGTTATTTAAACTCTCTGAGACTCAGATTCCTCGTAATAGTGGTTGTAGTCAGAATTACAATAATAGTCACTTCATTTTAAAAAAAATCACAAAAGTACATAGGCATTAAATAAATCCCTCCCTATTATCAATATCATTATGAGGATTGAAGATAGTAAATATAAAGTGCCAAAAGCAGTACCTGCAGGCAAAGCAGGTGGCAAAGATTTAGGCACTGGGTATTACTATACTAGGAAAGGATTTTCATACTTAGAAGAATATAAATTTAGAGCAAATAAAATAGGGTACTTTTTTCTTACACATACTAGAAAATATACAGATTTTTGTCAGTTTATGATGGGGTTACATATTAAAAAATTCACTGTAAGTTAAAATATCATAAGTCCAAAATATATCTAGTACACTTAACCTACCCAAACACCATACCTTAGTCTAGCCTACATAAAACATGCTCAGAACACTTACGTTTGCCTACAGTTGAGCAAAATCATCAAATATAAAGCCTATTTTATAATAAAGTCTTGACTACCTCATGTAACATACAGAATACCATACTGAAATGAAAAACAGAATGCTTGTCTAGGTATAAAAAGGAAAAACACATAACACTGAAAAATGAACTCCCCAGTTTGGTAGGTGCCCAATATGCTACTGGAGAAAGGAGAAATAACTCCAGAAAGAATGAAGGTATGGAGCCAAAGCAAAAACAATGCCCAGTTGTGAATGTGACTGGTGATGGAAGTAAAGTCCAATGTTGTAAAGAACAATATTGTGTAAGAACCTGGAATCTTAGGTCCATGAATCAAGGTAAATTGAAAGTGGTCAAACAGGAGATGGCAAGAGTGAACATCGAAATTTTAGAAATCAGTGAACTAAAATGGACTGGAATGGGCAAATTTAATTTGGATGACCATTATATCTACTACTGTGGGAAAACATCTCTTAGAAGAAATGGAGTAGCCCTCAGAGTCAACAAAGAGTCTGAAATGCAGTACTTGGATACAATCTCAAAAATAGCAGAATGATCTCTGTTCATTTCCAAGGTAAACCATTCAATATCACAGTAATCCAAGTCTATGCCACAACCACTAATGCTGAAGAAGCTAAAGTTGAATAGTTTCATGAAGACCTACAAGACCTTCTAGGACTAACACTAAAAAAAGATACCATTTTCATCATAGATGACTGGAATGCAAAAGTTGGAAGTCAAGAGATACATGAGTAACAGGAAGTTTGGCCTTGGAGTACAAAATGAAGCAGGGAAAGACTTACAGAGTATTGCCAAGAGAATGCACTAGTCATAGCAAACAATCTCTTCCAACAACACAAGAGATGATTCCACACATGGACATCACCAGATGGTCAATATCAAAATTAGACTGATTATATTCTTTGCAGCCAAAGATGGAGAAGCTACATAGAGTCAGCAAAAAAAAAAAAAAAAAAAAAAGACTTGGAGCTGACCATGGCTCAGATCATGAACTCCTTATTGTAAAATTCAGACTTAAATTGAAGAAAGTAGGGAAACCACTAGACCATTCAGGTATGAAAGAAAGTGAAAGTGAAGTCGCTCAGTCGTGTCTGACTCTTTGAGACCCCATGGACTATAGCCTACTCCTCCCTCGATGGGATTCTCCAGGCAAGAGTACTGGATTGGGTTGCCATTTCCTTCTCCAGGGGATCTTCCTGACCCAGGGATTGAACCCGGGTCTCCCGCATTCCAGGCAGACGCTTTAACCTCTGAGCCACCAGGGAAGCCCTAAATCAAATCCCTAATGATTATACCCTGGAAGTAACAAACAGAACCAAGGGATTAGATATGATAGACAAGTACTTGAGAACAATGCACGAAGGTTCGTGACATTGACCATCATCAGGAGAAAGAAATGCAAAAAGGCAAAGTGGTTGTCTGAGGAGGCCTTACAAACAGCTGAGAAAAGAAGAGAAATGAAAGGCAAAGGGGGAAAGGAAAGATATACCCATCTGAATGCAGAGTTCCAAAGAAAAGCAAGGAGAGATAAGAAAGCCTTCCTCAGTGATCAATGCAAAGAAATAGAGGAAAGGAATAGAGTGGTAAAGAGTTGAGATCTCTTCAAGAAAATTAGAGATACCAAGGGAACATTTCATGCAAAGATGGGCACAATAAAGGACAGAAATGGTATGAGGCAGAAGATATGAAGAAGTGGCAAGAATACACAGAAGAACTATACAAAAAAAAAAAAACCTTAATGACCCATATAACCATGACGGTGTGATCACACACCTAGAGCCAGACATCCTGGAATGTGAAGTCAAGTGTGCCTTAGGAAGCATCACTATGAACAAAGCTAGTGGAGGTGATGGAATCCCATATGAGCTATTTCAAATCCTAAAAGATAATTCTGTGAAAGTGCTGCACTTAATATGCCAGCAAATTTGGAAAACTCAGAAGCGGCCACAGGACTTGAAAAGGTCAGTTTTCATACCAATCCCAAAGAAAGGCAACGCCAAAGAATGTTCAAACTACCACACAATTGCACTCATCTCACACTCTAGAAAAGTAATGCTCAAAATTCTCCAAGCTAGGCTTCAACAGTACATGAACTAAGAACTTCCTGATGTTCAAGCTGGATTTAGAAAAGACAGAGGAACCAGAGATCAAATTGCCAACATTTGTTGTATCATATAAAAAGCAAGAAATTTCCAGAAAAACACATATTTATGCTTTATTGACTACACCAAAGCCTTTGACTGTGTGGATCACAACAAACTGTGAAAAATTCTTTAAGAGATGGGAATACCAGATCACATTACCTGCTGCCTGAGAAATCTGTATGCAGGTCAAGAAGCAACAAATTAAACCAGACATGGAAAAACAGACTGTTCCAAATTGGGAAAGGGGTATGTCAAGGCTGTATATTGTCACCCTGCTTGTTTACCTTATATGCAGAGTACATCATGCAAAATGCTGGGCTGGATGAAGCACAAGCTGGAATCAAGATTGCCGGGAGAAATATCAATAACCTCAGATATGCAGATGACACCACCCTTATGGCAAAAGCAAAGAGAAACTAAAGAGCCTCTTGATGAAAGTGAAAGAGGAGAGTGAAAAAGATGGCTTAAAATTCAACATTCAAAAAACTAAGATCATGGCATCCATTTCTATCACTTCATGGCAAATAGATAGAGAGACAATGGAAACAGTCACAGACTTTATTTTCCTGGGCTCCAAAATCACTGCAGATGGTGACCGTAGCCATGAAATTAAAAGATGTTTGCTCTTGGAAGAAGAGTTATGATAAACCTAGACAGCATATTAAAAAGCAGAGACATTACTTTGCCAACAAAGGTCCATATAGTCAAAAGTGAAAAGTGAAAGTCGCTTAGTCGTGTCCGACTCTTTGAGACGCCATGGACTATAGAGTCCATGGAATGAATTCTCCAGGTCAGAATACTGGAGTGGGTAGCATATCTCTTCTCTAGCAGATCTTCCCGACCCAGGAATTCAACCGGTGTCTCCTGCATTTCAGGCAGATTCTTTACCAACTGATTTATCAGGGAAGCCCCATATAGTCAAAGCTATGGTTTTCCAGTAGTCATGTATGGATGTGAGAAACATAAAGAAAGCTGAGTGCCAAAGAATTGATGCTTTTGAACTGTGGTGTTGGGGAAGACTCTTGAGAGTCCCTTGGACTTGGACTGCAAGGAGATCAAACCAGCTAATCCTAAAGGAAATCAGTCCTGAATATTCATTGGAAGGACTGATACTGAAGCTGAAGCTCCAATATTTTGTCACCTTATGTGAAGAACTGACTCATCAGAAACTACCCTGCTGCTGGGAAAGATTGAAGGCAGGAAGAGAAGGGGATGACAGAGGATGAGATGGTTGGATGGTATCACTGACTCGATGGACATGAGTATGAGAAAGCTCTAGGTGTTGGTGATGGACAGGGAAGCCTGGCGTGCTGCAGTCCATGGGGTCGCAAAGAGTCAGACACGACTGAGCGACTGATCTAAAATGAATGTGTACACAAGAGTTTTGTGTAGGTTTTTCACTCTCATGACTGGGAGCTGTGGCTCATTGTGCTGCCCAGCAACATGAGAGAATATCACCAGCCTGGGGGAAAAAAAAATCAAAATTTGAATTATGTTTTCTACTGAATGTGTATCACTTTTGCACCATCCTAAAGTTAAAAAAAAAAAAGTAAAAAAACAAAACAAAACACGAAAACAAAACTCACCTGATTCGAAGAACTGAAAGAACTGACTCACTGGAAAAGACCCTGATACTGGGAAAGAATGAAGGCAGGAGGAGGAGACTACAGAGGATGAGATGGTTGGATGACATCACTGACTCAATGGACATGAGTTTGAGCAAGCTCCAGGAGTTGGTGATGGACAGGGAAGCCTGGTGTGCTGCAGTCCATAGGGTCCAAAGAGTCGGACATGACTGATTGACTGAACTGAACTGAAAGTAAGAAAATCATAAGTCAAACCATAGTAAAGTGGAGACAGTCTATATAGTGTTCATTACCCTTAGAGGTAGAAATATAAACATCAGGTCCAGACAAAGTCTTCAAAAGCAGTTATTCTGGAAAACAAGGAATTGTTGTGAGGGGTTTTCTAGCCCTTAGTATCACAAAGGATAATTGCCACTTTCTTCAGTATATACTTGTACCCTGAAAAAAATAAATAAATAAAATCCTGAACCAGGCAGTCTAATATTTTAGTAAGGAAGATGAGAGGGGGCAGTTTTGAGATTATATAACTGAATCCTAATGAGATTCCTAGATTACTGTTTAGAATTTTCTAAACCAAATTTCAAAATATCTGTGATCCTTTGGGATGCACACAGGCTATTCTGTGATTTCAAATGCTGCTTGGTAATTTTCCTTCTTCAATTTATGATGGGGTTACATCTTGAAAAATACATTGTAACTAAAAATATCATACAGTAGAAGTTATGAGCTTTCAAGACAGCCCAAAAAATTCCAGGGATATAGATATGTGTGGTTCTCACTCTTTTATTTTTTCCTCTGTGTTGAGGAATAAAAAAGGCAATGTTCATGCTTAAAGACAGATTTCTTAAACACATGGAAATCTTTGAAAATACTTGGTTAATTGATTCTCTTCATTCAGCATAAAATTTAAAACTCAAATAAAATGTGAATCATTTTTTACTGATTCCATCAAGTATGGAATCATTAAGATTTGTTAGCTACGTAAGGAACAAAGTTGTAGATTTTGTAAATTGGCTATTCTTACCATATAGATAACCAATTTTTGTGTTCATATGATCTAACAGAGGTTTAATTTCAGCTGACTGCTTAACTTTTCCAGGCCTTTACTGTTGGTTTGGGCAAATGTAGGGATAGATAGTGAATGAAGCTAGCTGTCATGTTTCTAAAAAGGAGCAATGAAGATAACAGAAACATTGACCTCAATATTTCTCAATAATGAGCATATCTTTTGTGAGTCAGCTATACTATCTTTGTCAGTACCTGCACTGAGATTTCATCATGGCCACTCATTTGTTTTCAGCCTTAGAATTTTCTAAAATTTTTTCAGATGCAGCAACATATGTGAGAAGGATTAATTTGAAACCTACACATATGAGTAGTTAACCAATACAAATCTCAATTTCTTCATATTGTGTTAGAAACCAGGAAAAACTCATAAACCATAAAGTCCAAAGCATGAGAATAAAGAAGCTTTCACTGACTGGAAGTGAAATCAGAAGAGCAAGGATAATGTAATGTTTTTTACGTAAAAGTAAAATTACTCAATTTAATGTATTGTTTTCTTTCTGACATTATATGTCTTGCCTATTCTTTAGATGTTAAAATGTTATTTCTTTTGTGAAATGATGGTGATACTCAGTATGCTTCTCTCATGTTATTATCTGATCAAAAAAATTTGACCAAAAAAAAGAGGTAAAAAAGAAAAAAAAAATTGACAACCTAATATAGGTCTTATTTTTTCCTTAAAAAATAAATTCAGAATAGAGAGCCCAGAAATAGGCCCCAATAAATATAGTCAATTGATCTTTGATGAATTAGTAAAGACAATACAATGGAGCAAAGACAGCCTTTTCAACAAATGTTGCTGGAACAATGGAATATTCCCATTTAAAAAAATGAATCTAGATACAGACCTCAGACATTTCACAAAAATAATTTAAAATGGATCACAGATCTAAATATAAAATGAATAACTAGAAAAGTTCTATAAGATAACATCAAGAGAAAATCTAGATGACCTTGGGTACAGTGATACTTTTGTAGACACGATACCAAAGGCATGATCCATAAAATAAGTCATGCAGACTTCATTAAAATTAAATACTTCTGCTCTGCAAATGATAATGCTAAGAGAATGAGAAGACAAGCCACAGACTGGGAATAAATATTTACAAAAGACATATATGATAAAAGACTATTATCTAAAATACACAACATTCCTCAAAACTCAACAATAAGAAAACAAACAACCCAATTTAAAAGATGTGCCCAAGACATTAAGAAACACCTCACTAAAGAAAATACACAGATGGCAATAAACATATGAAAAGAAGCTCCACATCAGAGGTCATCAGTGCAATGAAAATTAAACAACAATGAAATACCACTACACACCAATTAGAATGGCAAAAATCCAGAAAACTGATGGCACTAAATGCTGGTAAAGATGTGAAGCAACACAAACTCTCATTCTTCCTGGTGAAAATGAAAACACACACACAAACACACACACACACACAGAGTATGGCCAGGTTGGAAGACAATTTGTTGATTTCTAACAAAACTAAACATACTCTTACTATACAATCAAGCCATCCTACTCCTTGGTATTTACCTAAAGGAGTTGAAAACTCATGTCTACATAACAACCTGCAGATGGATGCTGACAGCAGCTTTATTCATAATTGCTGAAACATGGAAGCAATCAAGATGTCTTTCATAAGGTGAATGGATAAACTGTGGTACATACAAACAATGTAATATTATTCAGTGCAAAAAATAAATTACCTGTCAACGCATAAAAAGACAGGGAAGAAACCTAAATGGGCTTCCTTGATGGTTCAGATGGTAAAGAATCCACTTGCAATGCGGGAGACCTTGGTTTGATCCCTAGGTTGGGAAGATCCCCTGGAGGAAGGCATGGCAAACCACTCCAGTATTCTTGCCTAGAAAATGCCCATGGACAGAGGAGCCTGGCAAGCTATAGTCCATGGGGTTGCAAAGAGTCAGATACAACTGAGTGACTAAGCACAGCACAGAACATGTGAAAAAAGTCAATCTGAAAAGGCTACATAGTGTGTAATTCCAATTTTATCACATTTTGGAAAGGGCAAAACTATGGAGACAAAAATATCAGTGGTTACCAGTAGTATATGTGTGTGTGTGGGAGGTGTGTGAAGATGAAAAAGCAGAACACAGAGCATTTTAAAGACAGTGAAAATACTCTGTATAATATTTTAATAACAGATTTATGTCTTTATACATGTATTCAAACAGTAAAATGTACAACAAGGGCAAACTAAGATAAACTATGGACTATGAGTCCATGGATTAGGAATTGTTGATTATGATGTATCAATGTAGGTTCATCCTTGATAAAAAATGTACCATGCTAGCGAGTGATGTTGATTATGGGAGACGCTATGCATATGTGGGGACAAGGATTATACGGGAAATCTCTGTACTGGTCTCTTCATGTTGTTGTAAACCTAGATTTGCTCTAAATGCTAGTCTTAAAAGTATTCAATATTTATGTAGATTGCATCTTACCTAAAGAAATAAGATAAACTTACTGCTCTGTGAAACATAAAAGCCTAGGTGTAGAGATTCAAAAATGCTAATGACATATTAAAATACCAGAAATATTGAAATCATTTCAGTACTATATAATTTAGATATCACTAGAACCTCAGTAAAATAGAATAGGGTCTACATCTATACTTGCATCTGAATTGAGGAAAACATGAATATAAATAAAGTGAGTTAAAGGAACAGCAGGATTTGTACAAATTCTGAATTAAATACAATTCTTAATGAAATAGAGTTTATTACTTTCCAGTACATTAAAAAAAAAAAAAAACTTTAAACTCATGACTAGCAAATTGTTACCAAGTAGAGGAACTGAGCAACTGACTTCTATGGATAAATGACTCATTTATAATTAGCATATTAATTATGCACAAGTAAATGAATGCCCCTTGAATGGTTGCACCAGCTTAAATATACACCCCCTGCAGATTTATTTCCAACTATAAAATCTACATTCAAGATGATAATACTTAGGGTATGGGGCATTCTGGTTAATTGAGATTTCTAATGAACTGGGGAAAATCCTAAACTTCTCATTTTGATTTGCCCTGATCCTGGGGATGTTTCAGTTGAGTTCATTTTCCTTATTAAATGTGGAATATTTTGTTATACTATTTGAAACTACAAGACTGTGGATTATTATTACTGAGTACACTGAGATACAAAAAAATGGATACATGATGCAGGATGAATGTTGACTGAATTTAAAACACATTCTTTTGGAAGACTTTTAGTTCCATTTTAAGTAATTTTCTGATATCAACTCACTGTGATTTCAGATGCCCCAATATACTCGTGAAGACGTTAATTAACTGAGGTTATAGGGTTCAACTTGGTGGCTTTATTATATATTCTGAGGCTGAACAAAGAATGTCTGAATTGCAAGTTAATTTTAATTTTTGCAAGGTTTAAAAACTAGAAAAGTACACAGAAATAAATAGCAAAATCCAACTGACCTGACAAAATTAATGGATGATAGTATTTGTCGTTTTGATTCAGATACTTTGTTATAAAGCAGTAGAATATTTCAGATCAAGTTGAGATTCCTCACAGTTCTATTTATACCACTTCCCCATGGCAACCAACATCATGTGCAAATATGGTGGTTTATAGATATACCAGATATGTATCATTCTAGAATACATATGTTGTTGTTCAGTCACTAAATTGTGTCTGTGACCCCATGGATTACAGCATGTTAGGCTTCCCTGTCTTTCACTATCTCCCAGATTTTGCTCATTCATATTGCTTGAATCAGTGATGCCATCCAACCATCTCATCCTCTGTCATCCTCTTCTCCTCCTGCCTTCAATCTTTCCCAGCATCAGGGTCATTTCCAATGAGTCAGTTCTTCCCATCAGGTGGCCCAAGTATTGGAGCTCCAGCTTCAGCATCAGTTCTTCCATTGAATATTCAGGATTGGTTTACTTTAGGATTGGCTGGTTTTATCTCTTTGCTGTCCAAGAGACTCTCAAGAGTCTTCTCCAGCATCAATTGTCCCCTTGAAAGCATCAATTCTTTGATGCTCAGCCTTCTTTATGGTCCAACTTTCACATCCGTACATGACTACTGGAAAAACCATAGCTTTGACTAGACGGACCTTTATTGACAAAGTGATGTCTCTGCTTTTTAATACACTATTTTTGTCATATCATTCCCTCAAAGGAGCAAGTGTCTTTGAATTTTATGGCTGCAGTCACTATCAGCAGTAATTTTGGAGCCCAAGAAAACAAAACCTGTGATGGGGCCGAATGCCATAATTTTATTTTTTTTAATGTTGAGTTTTAAGCCAGCTTTTTCACTCTCCTCTTTCACCTTCATCAAGAGGTTCTAGTTCCTCTTTGCTTTCTGCCATTAGGGTGGTATCATCTGCATATCTGAGGCTTTCAATATTTCTCCCAGTAATCTTGATTCCAGCTTGTGATTCATCCAGCCTGGCATTTCATGATATAGTCTGCATTAACAGTTGAATAAACAGGGTGACCATATATAGCCTTGTCATACTCTTTTCCCAATTTTGAACCAGTCAGTTGTTCTATGTAAGGTTTTAACTTGCTTCTTGACCTGCATACAGGTTTTTAGGAGGCAGGCAAGGTAATCTGGTATTCCCATCTCTTTAAAATTTTCCATAGTTTGTTGTGATCCATATGGTCAAAGGCTTTCATGTAGTCTGTGAGGCAGAAGCAGATATTTTTCTGGAACTCCCTTGTTTTCTCCATGATCCAACAAATGTTTGCAATTTGATCTCTGATTCCTTTGACTTTTCTAAATCCAGCTTGTACATCTGGGAGTTCTCGATTCACATACTGCTGAAGCCTAGCTTGAAGGATTTTGAGCATAACCTTATTAGCCTGTGAAATGAGCCAAACTGTATGGTAGTTTAAACATCCTTTGAAATTGCCTTTCTTTGGGATTATAATGAAAATGACCTGTCCAGCCCTGTGGCTACTGTTGAGTTTTCCAAGTTGATGCCATACTGGGTGAGCACTTTAACAGCATCATCTTTTAAGATTTGAAATAACTTAGCTGGAATTCCATCATCTCCCCTAGTTTTGTTCATAGTGATGCTTCCCAAGGCCACTTGACCTCACACTCCAGGATCTCTGGGTCTAGGTGAGTGACCACACAATCATGGATATCTGGGTCAGTAAGGACTTTTTTGTATAGTTCTGTATATTATTGCCACCTGTTCTTAATCTCTTCTGCTTCCATTAGGTCCTTGCTGTTTCTGTCCTTTATCATGCCTATGGTGCATGAAATGTCCCCTTGATCTCTCCAGTTTTCTTGAAGAGATCTCTAGTCTTTCCCATTCTATTATTTTCCTCTATTTCTTTGCACTGTTCATTTAGGAAGGCCTTCTTATTTCACCTTGCTATTCTCTGGAAATCTGTGTTCAGTTGGATATATCTCTCCTTTTCTCCTTTGTCTTTTGCTTCTCTTCTTTCCTCAGCTAATTGTAAAGCCTCCTTAAACACCTACTTTGACTTCTTGCATTTCTTTTTCTTTGGGATGGTTTTGGTCATTGCCTCCTGCACAATGTTATGAACCTCCGTCCATAGTTCTTCAGGCACTCTACAAGAACTAATAGCTTGAATCTATTTGTCATCTCCACTGTATAATCATAAGGGGTTTTATTTAGATCATAACTGAACGGCCTAGTGGTTTTCCCTACTTTCTTCAACTGAAGCCTGAAATTGCAATAAGGAGTTGATGATCTGAGCCACAGTCAGTTCCAGGTCTTGGTTTTGCTAACTGTATAGAACTTTTTCATCTTTGGATGCAAATAATATAATCAATCTTATTTTGGTATTGACCATTTGATGGTGTCCATGTGTAGAGTTTTCTCTTGTGTTGTTGGAAAAGGGTGTTTGCTATGATCAGTGTGTTCTCTTGGCAAAATTCTGTTAGTCTTTGCCATGCTTCATTTTGTACTCCAAGCCAAACTTGCCTGTTTTTCCAGGTATCTCCTGACTTTCTACTTTTGCATTCCAGTCCCCTATGATGAAAAGGACACACCTTCATGGATCACAACCTTGCCATGTAAAAGGGGCTATGAACTCAGTGAAGCCATGAGCCATGCTGTGCAGGGCCACCCAAAACAGACGGGTCAGAATAAAGAGTTCTAACAAAATGTGGTCCACTAGAGGAGGGAATGGCAAACCACTCCAGTATTCTTGCTGTGAGAACCCCATGAACAGAATATATATACACACAAGCATATACATGCATGCATATATACATATGCAAAAAGTATATACTATCATATTCTTCTTTGGGTCACTTGTTGAAGTTAATGTAAATTGTATCTATTGCACTACATTGCATTTTTTTACTCAATAGTAGTTTTACTATTTCTCAGTATTAATATAGAAAATTATAGTTTTGATATGTATGATCCTATTATCATTTTCTTAATTGTTCTGGGTTTAAGTGCATGTATGCACTTCCACCTACCACATCACTCTAATAATTCTTCAAATTGTATGCAATTATTTTATATTGTTAGGTTATACATGCTTCCATTGTGGTTTGCAATTGCAATGATTTTTATTTTTGCCTGGCTATTGACTGTGAAAACTAATAAATGTCTTCTACTGTTATGATTTTTGTTTAATACAATAACTGTATCATAATGGGTCAACAGAAAATAATAGAATTCTGTATCACTAAAAGTACCAAAAAATAAAATTCTAGTTTACTCAATATTACAAATAAATTTTGCCTGAAATATACATAGGAAAATATGCACAAACTCTAAGTATACATATTAACTTATTCATGAATATCCCTGTCTGAATATAATGCAATTATTTATCCAATCTCCCAATGATAAACATTTGCCTTGTTTCCAGAGTTCTGCTTTTTACAATATTTGAATACACTTCCTTATGTGTCTCCTGATAAGCATGTGTAGGTTTTCCAAGAGAAGTCGAACTGCTGAGTTACGGAATATACTCAAAGTTAAGATGTTCTGGTGAACATTTCATGTGCTCAGGCCCTGTTTACATATTCCTATAAAACTGATACATGTTTACCTGTTCTGTTTACCTTGAGGTTTTTCTGGTTATAAAGCCATTTTTTAAAAGTTTTGGTTTCAGAGCCCTTCACTTTATGGGTAGTGTGCTGTCAAACACTACAACCAAGCACAGGAGTCCTGTGTCTGGAGGGAAGGTAACTACTTTGCCCTAGGAAGCCTAGCTCCTGCTGTGTGTATCTGTGGGACAGAGTACCCGAATCTCCTTCTGTGGGAGAGACAGATCTGTGGAACCACAAGCCCTGCTGTGTATATCCAATTCTGATCCAAATCTTAGTTTTATTCTATTTCTTCTTCTGGCTTGGTTTCTTTCTTCATTTCTGGCACCCTGAGATTTCCCTCTCTTGATGTTGAACTCAGTTATATATCTCAAAATCATTGTGATGTGGGTGGGAGGTGATGTAGAATGGGGTTAGAGTGTGTCCTGCTGTGTCAGCTCAGTCTACCCTATTGACTGGAAACAAATCAATGGGTGTTTACAAATTAAATTCTCCTTTCTGAAGCAGTGGCACAGGTGGCGCTTGGCTTTATTGACACTCTGCTGAAGAGGGCACAACATTGTGAAGAGAAAGAGAGGCCAAAGAGGGCAATTTTGTGAGTTGAATAAATCCTGCTGACTTTTCTGTACCAACTGGTGGAGTTGGTGAGCAGGAGGAGTGTAGTCAAACAGATATGTGTACTACATATGACAGTTTTAGGGAATTAGATGGCTTCCATAAATGAATTGTACGCAAAACTTTGATGTACCTCTTTAGCTACTTTTAAATATTTCTTTTTGGAGATGCAGTTGTATGATTTTTTGACCATTTAATAAATAATTTCCTGGGCATGATTTAAACTTAATAGTAAACAATCAAGATTGTGCTTATTATATAAATCAGGACCTCAGATTTTTACTACACTGGGTAGGACCATTTGCCCCTAAACTAAATAGCTTTTGATACCTGGGTTTCTCAGACTAGGATAGACAACTCAAATAATGCTGCTGTCTTTTAGTTTGCTGTCAGGTGACCCTGTATTTTTTTCAATGTGCCTGCTTCTAGGTTCAGCACATCACTTTCTAAACATGGTGGGCTGAGAAAATAAAGATGAGTGTTGATCTGAATATAGGCCAAGATGGTCCATTTGGCTGGAAGACATTTTCTAGTCAATCTATTACTTGAATTTTATTATAATGGATGTTGACTCATTTATTTATTCATCCACTTTTGCTACTTAGTGATGAGATTTGCCTTTTTTTTTCTGAAATCCTGTCCTTTTATCTAGTTAGATGAATTTGTAATATAAAATCTAAACATTCTGCATACATGTTTATATGCATGTACATAGGAACAAGCTTCTGAGTCCTGAAATCCCAATGATGTCATAAATCTAGAAAACATACCCTTTTCCTGTTAATTGTTACTTCTAAGGGTTTGATTAAATTTAATTTTAAAATTTTGCCATGGACACATTATAGGTTATGCCAGGTGACTCAGTTAAATATTTTAATGAATAAATTTTATACAGATTTTGAGTGAGAAATGGAATAAATAAAACAAAAGGTCCAAGAAAAATATGTTTTGAAATATAGGATATTTTCTCTTTCAAATATCAGTATTTTGAAAAGAAGACAACACCTCAAAATAGTTTTCACAGGTTACTATTCTGAAAAGTCTTTTGAGTGTATCAAATTTGCCCTTTTTTGAATATGAGCTATGAGTTGCTTTTCTGAAAATATATTTCTCTATTTTTTAAACCAAAATCTCAAAATATATTTTTTAGTTTAAGCTTTTCTTTTAGCAGAAGTTCAAGCTTTTGCTTCTGCATTACTATTTCACATGTGCTACAATGGACCATAGTCATTTTTATTGAAAAGGACAAAGAACAAATAAAAGAGAACATTTATGAACTGTTATAAACTGTAGTATTTATTTAGATCATTTCAGCACTGAAGACTTGCTTTTTGTCCCACCAGTATTTTTATCTTATTTTTTTCTTTTTAAAAGATAATATCCCTGAACAGCACTTTTCAGTGTCCTCAACTGTGCTAAGCAATCATTTTGTCTTTCATCAGCCACTTAGGGTGATACTCTGAGGATACACAATGCCAGGGTTCTGCCTCCATGGCAAGTGCCAGATTGTCTTGACCCCTCATTGGACTGTAAAATTAAAGTGCCATTAATGTTTTATTATTTAAAACCTGCTTAATTAAGTATAATTGAATAATTTAACAAATATCTATTGAACATCTTCTATATGCAAAACACTTTGCTAGTATAATTCTCTTTGTACACTTAAGTACTTTCTATTTTTTGTAGATTTGTCCTCTATGTATCTCTTTTTCTCTCTACTTCTATTTCATCCCTGCTTCAGGGAAGTTACTGGAATACACACGAATGATGTTCTCTGAATTGTTTGAAGAGTACTGTTCTTGTAACCTTCATTACCAATTTTGATTACCAAGATAGATCCAATTGATGGAGCCATAGGTCAATGATTGCAACTTGTTTGGAAGGACAGCTGAACCAGTAACTGACAAGCTTGGCTTTAAATGTTCCTGTGTTTATCAGTGCCTCATAACGGAGACAGGGATTAATAGTGTTTTGATTGTCACTATAACTCAAAGGGATCAACCCAAGGATCTGAGAGAAATATTAGGCCAAACTTTTACTGTGAGAAAAGAGAAATAATTCAGTTAACAATAGAGTTGGCATTTATTTGATTTATATTTATATTCTCTCAAGGTTCTCCACCCTCCTTAGATGGTGTATAATAAAAGGAGGCAGTATTCATGTTAAAAGGAGCTGGGCTTATAAACTAGTAAGGAAAACTGATCAGACCACTATATTCTAACTTTTAAAATACAATTAGTTCATCATTCAGCTTTACAGTTATAATTAATGTAGCTTAATTTTCTTCAACTAAATCTTCTCTTGCCATTTGTATGGTTCAAACTGGTAGGAGCCTGTCTCTGTATTTTAGCACAAGTGTATGAAATTTCAACCGATTTAAGAGTGTTTGACCAGTTAAATGTTGCCTGAACCATTATTAGCATTTTATTTTTTTTTATGGGGGAAAAATCAATTTTGTTATTAGCATTTTAATTGGTTGCATTATGGGGAAGGGTTGTTCTACTGCATTTCCCCCACACTTTCATTCTTACATAGCTTCCTAATGGCTTAATGGTCCATCTGGATCATTTCCTCTACAATAGTTTAATTCTATTTGCTAGTTTTGTCATTTGTAGATTTCCAATTTAAATATTTAGAAACATCACATGATGCCATATTGCTTAAGTGGTTTAGTGTAATTGTTTTGCAAGCATGAATGAAACATGCCTCATGTCTTATTTTTATAAAATTTAAATGGAAGTTAATTTATACAGAAGAATAATCAAACCCCTGCAGATATATGTTGTCATTCAGATATCCAGCTCTGCATGGGACATCAAACACGAACAACTGAAAAATATGCTTTCTTTTCACCCTGCTGCTGTTGTGTTTCATATTTGTGTATAAGATGGCTCATCTTACACAGAGTTTCCTAATTTCTTATTCTTGGATGATAGGAAAGAAATTCAAGGGTATCAAATGCCACATGTTTCTTGGATTTTTCTGGAAAAGCGGGGTTAAACTTGTATTTGAAAATAGTGATAAAAATACCCAAGTTGCTTGCTGTACTGTCCAGATAAATAAGTCTTCATCAAGGAAACACACCCTTTGTATCCTGGTGGTAGAACAATCCAGCAAATAATCCAACTATGATACATTAATTCTAACAGATTGAGTTGGATGAATGTGATAAAATACAGTAGGTCATTAATGAAAAAGGGATACGATAGTTTGCCTCAAGAATTTACAGATTGTTATGTAGGAAAGAACTGGATTATTTTTTCTTTTTTTTAAATATAAATTTAATACAGTTATGTTAAGTTTAAAAATAAAATTAAATTAAAAAAAAAAGAAAAACCATAAAAATAAATAAATAAATAAATAAATATAAATTTATTTATTTTAATTGGAGGTTAATTACTTTACAATATTGTATTGGTTTTGCCATACATCAACATGAATCCACCACAGGTATACACATGTTCCCCATCCCGAACCCCCCTCCCTCCTTCCTCCCCATACCATCCCTCTGGGCCGTCCAGTGCACCAGCCCCAAGCAACCAGTATCATGCATCGAACTTGGACTGGCGATTCGTTTCATATATGATATTATACATGTTTCAATGCCATTCTCCCAAATCATCCCACCCTCTCCCTCTCCCACAGAGTCCAAAAGACTGTTCTATACATCTGTGTCTCTTTTGCTGTCTCACATACAGGGTTATCATTACCATCTTTCTAAATTCCATATATATGCGTTGGTATACTGTACTGGCATTTTTCTTTCTGGCTTACTTTACTCTGTATAATAGGCTCCAGTTTCATCCACCTCATTAGAACTGATTCTAATGTATTCTTTTTAATGGCTGAGTAATACTCCATTGAGCATATGTACCACAGCTTTCTTATCCAATCATCTGCTGATGGACATCTAGGTTGCTTCCATGTCTTGGCTATTATAAACAGTGCTGCGATGAACATTGCAGTACATGTGTATATACCATGTTCATGGATAGGAAGAATCAATATAGTGAAAATGAGTATACTACCCAAAGCAATCTATAGATTCAATACAATCCCTATCAAGCTACTAATGGTATTTTTCACAGAGCTAGAACAAATAATTTCACAATTTGTATGGAAATACAAAAAGCCTCAAATAGCCAAAGCTATCTTGAGAAAGAAGAATAGAACTCGAGGAATCAACCTGCCTGACTTCAGGCTCTACTACAAAGCCACAGTCATCAAGACAGTATGGTACTGGCACAAAGACAGAAATATAGATCAATGGAACAAAATAGAAAGCCCAGAGATAAATCCACGCACCTATGGACACCTTATCTTTGACAAAGAAGGCAAGAATATACAATGGACTAAAGACAATCTCTTTAACAAGTGGTGTTGGGAAAACTGGTCAACCACTTGTAAAAGAATGAAACTAGGACACTTTCTAACACCATATGCAAAAATAAACTCAAAATGGATTAAAGATCTAAACGTAAGACCAGAAACTATAAAACTCCTAGAGGAGAACATAGGCAAAACACTCTCTGACATACATCACAGCAGGATCCTCTATGACCCATCTCCCTGAATATTGGAAATAAAAACAAAAATAAACAAATGGGACCTAATTAATAATAGCAAATGAAGCAACAGACAAACAACTAATCTCAAAAATATACAAGCAACTCCTGCAGCTCAATTCCAGAGAAATAAATGACCCAATCAAAAAATGGGCCAAAGAACTAAATAGACATTTCTCCAAAGAAGACATACAGATGGCTAACAAACACATGAAAAGATGCTCAACATCACTCATTATCAGAGAAATGCAAATCAAAACCACTATGAGGTACCATTTCACACCAGTCAGAATGGCTGCGATCCAAAAGTCTACAAGCAATAAATGCTGGAGAGGGTGTGGAGAAAAGGGAACCCTCTTACACTGTTGGTGGGAATGCAAACTAGTACAGCCACTATGGAGAACAGTGTGGAGATTCCTTAAAAAACTGGAAATAGAACTGCCTTATGATCCAGCAATCCCAGTGCTGAGCATACACACTGAGGAAACCAGAATAGAATTAGACTATTTTTTTCATTCTCTCAATGGCAGAATTAGAAGCAATAGGTCACAGATATAACAGAAAAAAAAAAAAAACCTGTAGATTCTGTAACATAAACTGTTTCAGTGGCGTGAACTGCTTAACAATAAGCTGATTTTCCACAAAAGGGATTGACTGCACATTGCTGAATCTGTTTAATTAGAGACTTAGTTTCCTCATGGTAGCAGATATACAGTGAATTTAAGTGGACTTAAAGAGGACTGGGCCAGAAAACTGTTAATATAACTCTTCAATCTAGAGAAGCCATGATTTCTGTAGTTTTAAAAACAACCAGGAAAACCAAACACGAACAGGAACCTTCAGAGCATTGGTGATATGCAATAGCTAATGGGATACTTCCCTGCATCCTGTTTGTAGTAATGTTGGGAAGCCCAATATCTGCTTTCAGACAACGTCTCATCTGGCTTATGTCAATGCATGGGGTTTTCATCATATTGTTTACTTCTTTGGAAACTTCTGGGTGCATGCACATATGACCTGAATGCAGGAAGGAGAGTTTCTAATGAGTTGTGGACCATTCAGAAGGCATTTAGTTTACTATACAAAAATCCTATCTTACCACAAAGCTGAGCATGACACCTTACATAGTGCCATGCAATGATCCCTCTCTGTTTGTAGGTAAGTACAAACTCTTCTAATGAGATTTGATTGAGTTTATAAGCATATTTGAACCTACCTCTCAAATCTCAACTCCTATTGCTTATGCTCCAAATCAAGCTATTTGTCATTCTTCCAATATTCCTTATTCTTCCATATCTCTGTGGCTTCAAACACACTATCCTCCTACTAAGAATGTGAATTTACCTTTCTTTGCTTAGGGAATGCCTGATCATCCCTCAAGACTCCCCTCAGATACAAAATTTTCTCTGAGGGCTTTCCTGATCTGCTGAGTAAACTTAGTCACTCCCTCTTCTATTTTCTCACAGAATTTTACAAAATCTCAACTCTAATACTCAAACTTATTGTGCAAAGTTTTTAATTTTTAAGTATATTTTCTAGTCCTTGCCATTGGACAACATCTGACTGCTTTTCAGTCTATTACACAGAGTTCTTCAGGGCCAATGAATAGTGTTTTAGTCATCCATTATGTCTTCAGTGTATAGCACATAGCCGCACAGAATGTAGATATTCAGTTATTTTTTGTTGGATATTGTATGTTTGGGAGGAATATTCTAATTGATGAATTTGTTGATTGACCAGAACATGCATAACCTTATAAGCAGGAAATATAGGGACATGTCCTATACATTGTGTCCTACTGAAATTCTGGCTGTATCCATTAAACAGAGTGCTTATGTTGGACAAATACCTGGAAGTGGAAGAAAGCAGAGAGTGAGGAACAACAACCAAAAAAAAAAAAAAAAGCCTAGAAAGAGACAAAGGAACACTGAAATGAAGGGTTTAAATTAACTTATCTGTGAAACAGAAGCAAAACTCACAGATATAAACAACAGACTTGTGGTTGCCAAGGGGGAGGGGGTGAGAGAGGGATAGATTGAGAGTTTGAGATTAGCAGATGCAAACTATAATATATATAGGATAGATAAACTGTATACCACAGGGAATCATATTCAATATCCTATGACAAACCATTATGGAAAAGAATACTGGGGCGTATTATACAGAATGAAGTAATTCACGTGTCTCTTTCCCTTTTGGTTTCCTCAGTGTGTATGCCCAGCAGTGGGATTGCTGGATCATAAGGCGGTTCTATTTCCAGTTTTTTAAGGTGGGAAGATTTGGGAGAATGGCATTGAAACATGTAAAATATCATGTATGAAACGAGTTGCCAGTCCAGGTTCGATGCACGATACTGGATGCTTGGGGCTGGTGCACTGGGACAACCCAGAGGGATGGTATGGGGAGGGAGGAGGGAGGAGGTTTCAGGGTGGGGAACACATGTATACCTGTGGCAGATACATTTTGATATTTGGCAAAACTAATACAATTATGTAAAGTTTAAAAATAAAATAAAATTAAAAAAAAAAGAATGAAGTAATTCAAAAATAAAAACACCAATACAGTATATTAGTACATATATATGTAATTTAGAAAGAAGGTAACAATGACCCTATAAGCGAGACAGCAAAAGAGACACAGATATAAAGAACAGACTTTTGGACTCTGTGGGAGAAGGCAAGGGTTGGATGATTTGAGAGAACAGCATTGAAACATGTATATTATCATATGTGAAATAGATCACCAGTCCAAGTTTGATGCATGAAGCAGGCAGTGCACTGGAACAACTCTGAGGGATGGGATGGGGAGGGAGGTAGGAGGGGGGTTCAGGATGCGGGACACATGTACACCCATGGCTGATTCATGTCAATCTATGGCAAAAACCACTACAATATTGTAAAGTAATTAGCCTCCAATTAAAATAAATTAATTTTTTAAAAAGAGTATATATATATATATATATATATGTGTGTGTGTGTGTGTGTGTGTGTGTGTGTGTTAGTTGCTTAGTCATGTCCAACTCTTTGCGACTCCATGGACTATAGACTGCCAGGCTCCTCTGCCCATGGGATTCTCCAGGCAAGAATACTGGTTGGACTGGGTAACAATTCCTTTCTCCAGGGAATCTTTCCAACCCAGGGATTGAACTCGAGGCTCCTGCATTGCAGGCAGATTCTTTACCATCTGAGCCACTAGGGAAGCCCATATGTATGTGTGTGTGTGTATATATATGTATGTGTGCATGTGTATATAACACACACATAAAACCGACTCACTTTGTTATACAGCAGAAACTAACACAACATTGTAAATCAACTATATTTCAATGAAATAAATGGTTTTTAAATGAAAAAAAAAATCCATAGAAGAAATACTTGGGCATGCCCAGGTTCTGAGGACTACTTTTTTTGAAGCTCAAAACTAGAGTGAAGTTTTCTATTCATAAAGAAAGGTTAATACCATTTTGTGGGTTGTTGGGAAACTGACAAATACTTGATTTCTGTGTACTAGGAATTACAAATTCAGGACTTCCTTAAGAATTATGTTCAATTGCTAAAATTAAATCAAAATCATAATTCTGTTTTGCCTTTCTCACAGTCATACTTTTTGACTCAGAATTAGTAGTGACTAAGTAGATGCATATTACAAAAACCCAGAGATTAACACTGTTAAAACATGACTTCAAACTTGCTTACCTGCTCAACTCTAAGTTAACACATTTTGGTATCTCTCCCTCTCGACACAGAGTGTCAATCACATTGAATGACATACCAAGATAAAAGCATCACTACCTTGGCAAGAACAAATAAACACAGAAAGACTTCCAAAACATCAAGTTGAATGCAGGGCTATTCTATTATATGTTTGTTTAATCAAAAGATGTTATTTAAACTGTATGCTGCCTCTGCTGTATAGAGACTGGGGCATTGTTAGAAGTATGTCATAACAACTCTTGTCATTATTTTGGTAGGTTTTTTATTCATAATTTCCAATTACTGGAGACAAAGGACACACCTGGCATATTATTTCATGTGCAAAGTTTTCCATATTTAAATATATTTTTATATTTCCTGAAGAACTGAACAATTTAAATTAATTCTATAAACTGCATTTATTTATTTACACTTGTATTTGAGATGGAAATGTTTGAAGGTCATGATGATTTTACTTTCCTGGAGACTAAAACTTGCAGGGGTGTGGGGTGCAGGTGAGATAAATACACATTTGAGAAAGAAGCCAAAAGGCTAGAGAATAAAACTGAATCATCAGCAATTGATGTCTTGTAAAAGTTCTCATTTTATTTTTCACGTTTAAATACAATGAAACTTTTACATACTTACAAAGTGATAGTAACCAAGCTCAGCTTATTATTTCGGGAGATAGAGAAATGAAGAAAACTTGATTCCTCTTTTCAAAGTTGTGCTGTTGACAAATCAGCATATTTT
The DNA here is from genome assembly GCF_019923935.1 of Bubalus bubalis. NCBI lineage: Eukaryota > Metazoa > Chordata > Mammalia > Artiodactyla > Bovidae > Bubalus > Bubalus bubalis. The sequence goes on along the minus strand of NC_059181.1, from coordinate 134,889,849 downwards.
TCTAACTTAATTGTTTACATCAGATGCTCATAATATGCTAGATGTAGCAAGGATTATGCTATGGCTACAAAGAATTCTCTCACTCTTCATTAACCAGGTACTTCTCAAAAACATGGAAATCTTCCATCATAATATTTCCTTATCATAAAATAGGGTATAAACAAACTGACAAGTTATAAATAGATCATTTTGGACAAGTCTTCTTTATTAATTTTTGGTACAGAGTCTTAATTTTTTCTAATTTGTCTATGAACAGAACACAAGACCACATTTTTTCTCACAAGAGCTAAGTAGGCTATTTTCAGTTACTAGACATCTAGTGAGGAAGCTAGGGATCTAGTTATTTCTCCAGTAGGCAGTTCTCCTTTTTATTTTCTTTTAACAGCCATTGTTCCATATTTTAAAAAGAGCATCCTCAAATTAGGTCAGATAGTATCAAGTTGGCTATTTTTCAAAGAGAGTCTAGGGAATCTGCCCTGACCAATATTCTGTTTGTATCACAGATTCCAGATGGTAGTAGCTGATAAATTTCCTCTGTGATAGATTAAGTATATGTCTTGATTAACACTGTTATGAATATATTAAAATCACATAGATGAGTTGAAATATGACCTCTGTCACCTACTAGTTAAGTTTCCTTGGATGAGTCATTCACCCACTTTAAGTCTCAGATTCTGTGTCTAATTTTTCTTTGGCAATACCATTTTAGCATTTAAGTTAACATCAAGTTAAAACATCAAGCACAATTTCTGGGATATACTGAATACTCAAAAAATGTCAGTGTCCTTTTATCCCTCTGATCTGTATGAGTATGTCCACTTTTGTTTTAGTTTTTGGTATCACACTGTTTCCTTAACTTTCGGGAGCCATCTTGAAAATATATAACTTTTGTTCAAGGGACACTGGCCAAAAACTATGAATGTCTCAGCGTAAAATCATACCACCACTGGAGACATGAATATATTTCTTATTGATAGTAAAATTCTAATATATTTTTCAAGTATTTAAGGTAATATGATATTGGTGACATGGTTTGGAGAGCAATAATTGAATATTTGACTCAAATCCTTACTAGGCGGCCTATTAGAGACATGCCACATAGCTAGGAAAAGTCACTTAAATATTAGATGCCTTGGTCTCTCCAATCTTAGAGGCAGGAATAATTCTTGTTCACTGAAAACATAACATTTGCATTTTATAATCTAATAAAAAACTTCCTAGGATATTAATATTGTTATTATTTTAGAAAGCATTTGGTAACATGTAAGCCCTTTCCAAAATAATAAAATTATAGGAATTTTTCAAGATGAACATATAATGAACTTTTCATAACAAAAGCCTTTATATTACAAGACAAAATTTGTCATTGAGCGGAGGGAAAGCATCATTGTAGTCATACAAAACATACTTGTTAGACTTTATTACAATTCTTTTTATAATAAGAAAAATACACTGAACATTATAAAATATTTGTAAAGAAAAATGGCCAAAATGATTTTTTTAGAAAGGAAGCATTCTAAATTCTACATTAACAAGTTATTAAGTAATCCAATATTATCCTGAAGACTTGGGGGGAGGGATTCAGAGAAAACACTATACACATTCCCTACCTTTAAAAAATCTGAAATCTAATTAGAGAAAGAAAGCTAATATGCATGAAACAACAGCTTATAAAACCAGATCGGATACAATTCAGAGCTAAGCTAAGTAGTACGAACTCGTAAGTATTACACAGGTTCTGAGAAGAAAGAGATGACTTATCTCCAGAGTAACTGAAGATGTATTCAAGAAAGGGGTGGAATCTCACATGGACTTTAACAAAAATGTGGAATTTGTATAGGCAGAAGAAGGTTTATTTATATAACAGACCACAATTATTATACAAGCAAAGTATTTGGTGAATGAGCATGGCACACCAGCGAGAAATAAAACAGAGGAAACATTTATATTAGAATAGGTTTAAACTATGAAACACAAGCAGAGTTATTTGGACTTGATATCATAGGAAACAATATAGAAAGTATGCCTTGCTAGAGATTTCCCAGATGTGGGCTATGGGAGACTAGGTCCAGGGATATTTACAAGGAGCCTGTTGTAAGCATGAAATCACCACTTGAAGAAAGAAACAGAGAGGACTTAGTAATTGAGTACAAAGTTAAGATTTTTTAATGGTGATAATTTATATATTTCAGTTTATAGAATAAATGTCCATGATGTCTATGTGGAGAAGGCAATGGCACCCCACTCCAGTACTCTTGCCTGGAAAATCCCATGGATGGAGGAGCCTGGTGGGCTGCAGTCCATGGGGTTGTGAAGAGTCGGACACAACTGAGCAACTTCACTTTGACTTTTCACATTCATGCATTGGAGATGGAAATGACAACCCACTCCAGTAATCTTTTTTTTTTTTAATTTTATTTTATTTTTAAACTTTACAATATTGTATTGGTTCTGCCATATATCGAAATGAATCCGCCACAGGCATACATGTGTTCCCCATCCAGAACCCTCCTCCCTCCTCCCTCCCCATACCATCCCTCTGGGTCGTCCCAGTGCACCAGCCCCAAGCATCCAGTATCCTGCATCGAACCTGGACTGGAGACTCGTTTCATATATGATATTATACGTATTTCAATGCCATTCTCCCAAATCATCCCACCCTCTCCCTCTCCCACAGAGTCCATAAGACTGTTCTATATATCAGTGTCTCTTTTGCTGTCTCATATACAGGGCTATTGTTACCATCTTTCTGAATTTCATATATATGTGTTAGTATACTGTATTGGTGTTTTTCTTTCTGGCTTACTTCACTCTGTATAATAGGCTCCAGTTTCATCCACCTCATTAGAACTGATTCAAATGTATTCTTTTTAATGGCTGAGTAATACTCCATTGTGTATATGTACCACTGCTTTCTTATCCATTCATCTGCTGATGGACATCTAGGTTGCTTCCATGTCCTGGCTATTATAAACAGTGTTGTGATGAACATTGGGGTACACGTGTCTCTTTCAATTCTGGTTTCCTTGGTGTGTATGCTCAGCAGTGGGATTGCTGGATCATAAGGCAGTTCTATTTCCAGTTTTTTAAGGAATCTCCATACTGTTCTCCATAGTGGCTGTACTAGTTTGCATTCCCACCAACAGTGTAAGAGGGTTCCCTTTTATCCACATCCTCTCCAGCATTTATTACTTGTAGACTTTTGGATCACAGCCATTCTGACTGGCATGAAATGGTACCTCATAGTGGTTTTGATTTGCATTTCTCTGATAATGAGTGATGTTGAGCATCTTTTCATGTGTTTGTTAGCCATCTGTATGTCTTCTTTGGAGAAATGTCTGTTTAGTTCTTTGGCCCATTTTTTGATTGGGTCATTTATTTCTCTGGAATTGAGCTGCAGGAGTTGCTTGTATATTTTTGAGATTAGTTGTTTGTCAGTTGCTTCATTTGCTATTATTTTCTCCCATTCTGGCTGTCTTTTCACCTTGCTTATAGTTTCCTTTGCTGTGCAGAAGCTTTTAAGTTTAATTAGGTCCCATTTGTTTATTTTTGCTTTTATTTCCAATATTCTGGGAGGTGGCTCATAGAGGATCCTGCTGTGATGTATGTCGGAGAGTGTTTTGCCTATGTTCTCCTCTAGGAGTTTTATAGTTTCTGGTCTTACGTTTAGATCTTTAATCCATTTTGAGTTTATTTTTGTGTATGGTGTTAGAAAGTGGTCTAGTTTCATTCTTTTACAAGTGGTTGACCAGTTTTCCCAGCACTACTTGTTAAAGAGATTGTCTTTAGTCCATTGTATATTCTTGCCTTCTTTGTCAAAGATAAGGTGTCCATATGTGCATGGATTTATCTCTGGGCTTTCTATTTTGTTCCATTGATCTATATTTCTGTCTTTGTGCCAGTACCATACTGTCTTGATGACTGTGGCTTTGTAGTTGAGCCTGAAGTCAGGCAGGTTGATTCCTCCAGTTCCATTCTTCTTTCTCAAGATAGCTTTGGCTATTCGAGGTTTTTTGTATTTCCATACAAATTGTGAAATTATTTGTTCTAGCTCTGTGAAGAATACCGTTGGTAGCTTGATAGGGATTGCATTGAATCTATAAATTGCTTTGGGTAGTATACTCATTTTCACTATATTGATTCTTCCAATCCATGAACATGGTATATTTCTCCATCTATTAGTATTCTTTCCTGGAGAATCCCAGAGATGGGGGAGCCTGGTGGGCTGCCGTCTATGGGGTCGCACAGAGTCGGACACGACTGAAGCGACTTAGCAGCAGCAGCAGCAGCAGATGTCTATGTACTCTTCATAATAATGTTACCTTCAATTAGAGGATACTCCCAGAAGACTGTAGAAGTGCCTCAATCACAGTAATGTTAGCTGAAGAGTAGCACAAGATAATGTTCTTTTGCATAAGATTGAGATAAGTGTTTTCATGTATTTGTGGGGAAAAAAAAGAATATGCTGAAAAAAAGATCAAAATTGAACACTAACCATTAGATATTTGCAAATGCTCACTATTTGATGTATTTCTTGCTAATTTTTCTATTATTAAATGTATCCTGATCTATCCCCTAATCTTTATTTCCAGTTTTAATTTAGAACACTTCACTCAAACTTACTGTAAATAAAAACCTTGGAATGTGCCTCTTTTAGGGCAACAGTACATCAAGCCATCCCAAGGTCAAGACCTTTCCAATTTCTTGCAGCTGTCAGTGGCTTAATTCTGTCTAAGCCAAGGGCTGTTATCCACCTGATTCAGATAATCAAAAGAATAGCATTACCTCCCCTTCTGGCCTACAATAATCTAGCAGTGCCTTTTGTTTCGATTTTTTAATTCAAATGAATTACATAATGCTTTCGTCTTGGCCAGAGAAGGTAATTAAAGTAACTGGCTCTGTCTCCACTTCAGTGTGAAACCCAAGTATCTTGATTTTGAGATCAGAAAAAAAGGACCACATTGTTGTTCATGAACAAATATTTTCTTCTAAAATACATTGCTGCTACTGGCCAAAGTAGGTTTCATTTTAAATAAAATATAATGCTTTTCTTAGTAATATTAGTATCTTTTGGAACAACTTACCTTTGATTTCTTTTAACTGCTGTATCATAAAACACAAGTTATTACAAAGTTCCTACCATCTGTATCATCTGGAATATTGGCCCTCATATTTGATGAAACCTAATTTTCTTCTCAATGTAATATGCTTATTATATTACCAGATTAGTTCACTCAGTAATATTTATTGAGAACATACTATGTGTCAGGTTCTCTGCTACAGTCTGAAGAGATAATGGTAGACAAGACAGGTCAGGTAGAAGCCTTATAGAAATACCAAACCTACTGGATGGCAGACACGCCTTGATATGGATACAAAGAAGCACCGAACTTCAGTACAGCTTTCATCAAAGAGAATAGAAGACATATGAGCATTCAGAGCACAGGGGGCTAGTATTTATTGTTACTAAAGCCTAATTTTATTGCAAAACACTTTTCAGAAAGGCCTGATAGCTCCATAAAATATTTATATTCTGACACATTTTGAATAGCAAACAATTTTTTACACCCAAATATAAAGTGGTTAAATCTACTCATAAAGATAAAGCAGCCTCAGTTAAGCCAAGAAAAGCCAGAGTATCAAACACTTCAAACTGTCAAATGCTAATTACATATTGAGAACAGAAGAGAGTCCGTTGGATATGTTGACCCGGTATACAATGGCTTTCAGCATAGTTATGGTATCCTAAAGCCAGATTCAGAGATAAAGAAGATTGTGCATGGTTAACAAGGACTGAAGCTAAATATTTAGAGAAGTTCTGCAGAGCAAACAAAAGACACTTCTAGAATAGGTGATTAAGGTAAGTAAATTTAGTTTCTGTTTGTTGTTCTTTTAAGAACAGGGCTTCCCTGGTAGCTCAGTGGTTAAGAATCTGCCTGCCAATGCAGAAGTCATGGGTTTGATCCCTGGGTTGGGAAGAATCCATGGAGAAGGAAGCGGCAACCCACTCCAGTATTCTTGTCTGGGAAATCCCATGGATGGAGGAGCCTGGGGTTGCAAAACAGTTGGACACAACTTTGTGACTAAAACCAAAATAACAAAGATAAGTTAAAAGTAAAAATCTGCTTTTATTTAAACAGATTGAGTGCAATTTTAAGTTGGAAAAAGTATTTAGCATATTGTACATTTTCATCAAAGAATGTATTATGGAAACAACAGCCTCACAATTACAAATGTTAAACTTCACATTCTTCACGGAAAACTCTTCTCAGTGGTTATCAGTTCTCTGATCTAAATGTTACATCATGGCAAAAGCTATTTAACTATGTGATAATGAAGTTGAAACTGCTTAGTTCCACAAATGAGACTGCTTAGGAAGATTAACATAAGCTACATTTTATATCCTAGATGGTATTGTCTAGAGGAACTACAGCAAGTGTAATTTGAAAATCACCATGACTTTGGAGCTACTGACTGAGATCCATTTGTTTCAAAGTCACCATTGCTTGTGAACCAGTTTATTTCAAGAAAGGAAGAGTAGTAATGAAAATCATCTTTCTTTCGTTTTTTGGACATTTTATTTAATATTCACAGATTTCTTATTTCCCTGACATAACCTACAATCTACATAATTCACCTGTTTCTACTTTCACTTCCACAATTCATCATAAGAATTTTGGTTCGCTGGAATATTTTTCATTCATTAAGTGCAATATATTTCAAACATTTTAAAGTGTTGATCCTCCTATTAAGTTACTGAATTAGAAGGAGAGCTAGGTAGTATTTTATAATATTTTCTTATAAGAAAATATTTGAGGCTTGTTTTCTTTGAAGTTTGAGTTCAATTCCAATTTTGAGTTAGATATCTGTACATTTAAAACTAGTTTTAATATGCTGTAGATGTGTACAACATTAAATTTAAAATGTGTTAATACTCTGAAATGCAATAATATATAGAAAAGAATAAAGGCTACTCTTAAAATTAAAAGACTATTTTACTGACTTTTCCTATTAAATTCCAAAGAACACACATATTTGCTGTGTAAAAGCATACCTATACACTATTTAATAAATTTACAATAATCCACAATTCTTCTGAAAGCGACAATGGAAAGATGAATTTATCTGTGGAATGAACTCTTAAGCCCTATTTGATCAGAACCTTTGCAATCACAGAACGTCAAAAACTCATATATTATATAAACAGACTATCTACCAAACAAAATCAGTGGAAAAAATTAAAGGGCCTTCTCTCATTTTAGTTATTTCTTTTTTAAAAGCAGTGAACAAAATGTAGTATATAACATTTTTACTTATAGAAAGTGTTTATTAAGTATTACTAAAAGAATGAGCAGAATGTTAAATAACTTATATCACCAAACATCATGTTAAAAATCGTCTCTTGTGAATGTTTTTGAGCAAATATTGTGGTGATACTGTGATGCGTATGCAGGTGTAGATGTGAGATATCGTTTCTTTAACACTTCATCATTTTATGACATTTTAATTTCCCAGTGAGTATGATTAATACTACTTGGAAATAATTTATCACTAACACTAATTCAAATGGTGGATCATCTTTAAAAATCGGTTGGCAATGAAACTGATATCCTGCTGATATTCTACTAGTTTAATGCATTAACATACACTTTTATTAATACCATGCTTATCCTTGTTGACAGGTATCACATTTGCTGCTTTTAAAAAGAGTGTCCCCTCCAGTTCAAAGACATCTTGGTTTTTAGAAAACCAAATTATGCTAAAGCAATAAAATGATGCATACAAGCTTGCTCTCAGCCATATGTTTAAAGCAATCAAAAAGTTAAACTTGCATCTTTACAGTGTTTATCCTGCTATAAAAGGACTAATATAATGAATCAGATGGCACTGCAAAGGAGGAAGTTTCCCTTTTTGCCTTCATTTCCTATTAAATTTGGCTTGCAATTTCAATGACTCCAAAATCAGGCTACACGTATGAGCTGAAATCACCTCATATGTATATGGGGAATAATCACCAAGAAATCTACACTATGCATGTATATGATTTAAATATAGCAGGTTGCTTATCTTTAGAAAATAAACTTTTCTTCCTGCCTTCATGCAGAAGATTGGCCTTGAATGACCCAGAGGGATGGTACAGGGAGGGAGGTGGGAGGGGGGTTCAGGATGGGGAACACATGTACACCGGTGGCAGATTCATGTTGATGTATGGCAAAACCAATACAATATTGTAAAGTAATTAGCCTCCAATTAAAATAAATAAATTTATATTAAAAAGTAATCAGTATACAATGTCAAGTGCCTCTTTTTGTACGACAAATGATTCTCTGAAAATGCCATATCTCCCAAATTCAGTTGCCTCTGAAGCATCCTGTATAATATGAACAATAATGCCAGGCTGCTATAACGAAAAAGGCAAAAGGAACTAGATGACAAGGTTAACCCATTTCTTTCGTGTATAACGCATTTAGGGACATTACTTTTTATGCTCATATGGCAGCCTCCCTCAGTCATATGGTACTGCCAGCTGCAATAAATCCACCAAAGGTGTCAAAAGGAATTTAGACCTGTACCCTCCCCTACAGTTTCTAGACATTGATATTAATTAATATTGTCAGTTTAAATATAAAAATCCTGGGAGGTTTACCCTTCTCCCTCAAGTTAATGCAATATGGCTCAGTTGGTAAACAATCCACCTACAATGCAGGAGACCCTGGTTGGATTCCTGGGTCAGGAAGATCTGTTGGAGAAGGGATAGGCTACACACTCCAGTATTCTTGGGCTTCCCTGGTGGCTCAGCTGGTAAAGAATACACCTGAAATGCAGGAGACCTGGGTTCGACCCCTGGGTTGGGAAGATCACCTGGAGAAGGGAAAGGCTACCCACTCCAGTATTCTGGCCTGGAGAATTCCATAGACAGAGGAGCCTGGTGGGCTATAGTCCATGGGGTTGCAAAGAGTTGGACAAGACTGAGTGACTTTCACTTTTCACGTTAATGCCAATGATATTCTTGTAATTGTGATCTCATCTTTTAGAAAAAGAAAGTGAAGTCTCGCCTTTTAACAAACATGCATTAAGTGCTTTCTATGTGCCTGGCCCTGTATTACTTGCAAAGGATAACTGACCAGTTAGGACATGGTCTCTGATCTAAAGGAGTTCTCCAATATCCAACTGTTCCTAAATCCACCTAATGATGGAGGAAAAGTATAAGGGATCAAGTTATATTGGCAAATGGCTTACTATGGGATTTATAACTGTGTTACCTCTACTCAAGCTCCAACCTATTCCCAGACATAGATAATTTACCAAAGGTAATTCCCTTTGCTACTGTGCATTGCAATATGAAGGCACCTGTGAAGGGGAATCCAGTTATTGTTAGGTACCATGTTATTTTCTTCTAAACGTCATACAGCAAAGTATATTCACACCACCTAAAGTGAATGGTAAATGGATTAGAATTCCAGAAAGCTATCTTGAATTTTAGGTTAAGACCTGAGCTGGTCCACATTGAAAGATGTCATATGACTCAGAGTTAAGTACATGCCACTGAGTCACAGTAAAATCTAACCATTAACACAACTGGATCTAGCCTAGCAGGGATCAGAAGAGAAAGTTTGATAAGACCTAATAAGAAATAGTCACTGGGGACTTTATTTAATAAAAGCCTATGCTGTGACCATTTCTGAAAACTTACTGGAAATGTTAACATTTGGGCAATTTGAACAGACATGTAAAAGATGGATCTTCACTGAACTACAGTTAGCTCTTCTTTATTTATGATCCCTAAAATAAAATAGGTATGTCACACAGAAGAGAATGTTTATCTATCTACTTCCATTCTCTTTTAGATACCACATATATCTAATCTTCAAATATCCTCATTGTACAAAGGAGAAAGCTAAGGCTCAGAGAGGTCAAATAACTTTTAAGGTCTACTTTCAGCTAGTAATTGGTGGGCCTGGGATTCTATTAGGTTGGCCTGACAACAAGTCTCTCTATCACAGTGCAGCGAAAGGAATGGTGGAAGGGTACAGAATATTCCTGTCCTACATTTCCTACAAAAACATGAAAGACTCATCTTTGCTAGGCCTTCAACTCTCCTTTCTTGGTAAAAGAGAATTTAAGGAATAATCAGAGCTGCCCATTGTTAGACATTATACCTAAACATCTGAAAAGGAATGCAGAAGATTTAGCTTGTGGTAGACAGAATAGTGGACCCCTCCAAAGAAATTAACACTTCAATTCCTGGAACCTGTGAGTACATGGCTTTACATGACAAAAGGGATTTTGCAGATGTGCTTAGAGAACTTTAGATGGTAATCCCAATTTAATCATATAAGTCCTTAAAAACTGGAAGAGGAAGACAGAAGAGTGTGTCACAGAGAGACGTGACAAGAGAGAAACTAAACTTGTCATTGTTGTCTTTGAAGGTGAGGGAAGAGGGACATGAGCCAAGGAATGGACAGTCTCTAGAAAATGGGAGAACCTCAACTGACAGCCAACAAATGGAAGCCTCAGTCATACAATGAGACACAAGGAACTTGAATAATCATGAAAACAGATTCTCCCTTAGAGTCTCTAGAAACAAATACAACCCAGCCAGGAGTGAGACACATATCAGACTTCTGACCTACAGAACTGTTAGATAATCATTTTGTAGGCTTCAAAGTTGTGGAATTTGTGGTAATTTATTAGGTGAGTAAAAGAAAATTGAAACGTAGTTATGTTTTCACACAAACTTCATCCTCCCCTATTTTAATACGCATACTTCGCATCCTCCCACCCGTTTGATATAGTGTCAATCAATTTGGTTAGTTCAACAGTTAATGCTTACATTAGAAGACTTTTGGTAAGTGCTACTAATGGCTGAGTCATGGAGTATACTTTTTTCTTTCCTATGCAACCCTTTTCTTGTGCCCACCATTAAATATCTACCTCTCTTTCAATCTCTCCTTTTTCTCTTACCCTCACTCTCTTTCTCTCTGCTTGTCTTTCTACATTATATCCACTAATTTATCTCTAAAATGCTCCCCCTCAGCTATGTAAATTTTCCATTAATGTATATAAGTACAAAAGGTATTTTATCAAGGTTAATTCTCTGGAATAAGCTTCTCCTGGAGCATTTTGAACTCTTTTTTCTAATAATAAATTTTATTGTCATATGAACCACACACAAAAAAATATGTTAAGTGTAAGGCTTGGAAATTTTTATCTGCTGAATATACCCATATAACTACCATCCAAAATAGGATCTAGAACATTCCCATAACTGCAGAAAGTTCCTACATACCCTTTACTATCAATCTCTCTTCCAGTCCCATTCCTGACTGAGGCAATTTCTGATAGAATATCTATAACCAAAAATTAGATTATTCTTTATATTCAGTATAAATGAACATGAAGTAAATGCATTCTTTTCTGCTGGGCCACTTTAACTCACTATAACACTGTGAGATTAATCCATGTTATTGTTCATTTTGGTAGTTCAATAATTTTTCTTTCTTCTTCTCCCTGCCCCCAGCTTTATTAAGATATAACTGACAAGTAACTGTATACATTTAAATAAAATTAACTGTATAATATAACTCTATCACATAATTACCATTTCTTTTTGTACTAAGAACATTTAAGATCTACTCTCTTGACAATATTCAAGTATATGATATACTATTATTAGGTATAATGACCATGCTGTATTTAGAGTTGCAGAAATTGTTAGTCTTATGATTGGAAGTTTGTACTCTTTGTTCAATATCTCCACATTTTCACTACAACCCAGACCCTGGCAATCAGCATTTTTATGCTTTTCTGAATTTGACATTTTTAGACATTTGACATGTCTGAAATTGAAATTTTTGATGATATTTCTGCTTATAAGTAATATTATACATTGTCTCTCTCTGATTTATTTCACTTAGCCAAATGCCCTTAAATTTTATCCAAGTTGTTACAAATTGCAGGATTTCCTTCTTTCTCATTTCTCATTGGGCTTCCCAGTTAACTCAGTGGTAAAGAATCCGCCTGCCAATGCAGGAGGTGCAGGTTTGATTCCTGGGTCAGGGAGATCCCCTGGAGAAGGAAATGGCAACCCATTCTAGTATCCTTGCCTGAGAAACCCCATGGACAGAGGAGCCTGGTGGGCTACAGTCCATGGAGTCACAAAGAGTTGGATACGACTGAGCACATACACACACATGGCTGAATAATATTTCAGTGTGTGTGTGTGTGTGTAGCAGTCACACCTTTTTTATCTATTCCTTTTATGGTGGGCACTTAGATTATTTCCATATCTTGGCTATCGTGAATAATGCTGCAGTAAACATGGGAGTACAGTTATCTCTAAGGAAATCCTGATTTCAATTCCAGTGAATATTCCCTGGGTTTGCTCGATATTATGGTAGTTCTATTTTTAATTTTTGAGGAATCTCCATTCTGTTTCCATAGCGGCTGTACCAATTCACATTCCCACCAACAGTGAAGAGGTCCCTTATCTCCACACCTTTAGCAATACTTTTTAGTCTCTTGTCTTTTTTATGATAGCAATTTCGACAGGTGTGAGGTGATATTTTATTTGCATTTACTTGATTAGTGTGGAAAAGGCAATGGCACCCCACTCCAGTACTCTTGCCTGGAAAATCCCATGGATGGAGAAGCCTGATAGGCTGTAGTCCATGGGGTTGCTAGGAGTCGGACATGACTGAGCAACTTCACTTTCACTTTTCATTTTCATGCATTGGAGAAGGAAATGGCAACCTACTCCAATGTTCTTGCCTGGAGAACCCCAGGACGGGGAGCCTGGTGGACTGCTGTCTATGGGGTCACACAGAGTCGGACACGACTGAAGCGACTTAGCAGCAGCAGCAGCAGCAGATGATTAGTGATTAGAACACCTTTTCATTTACCATGTGCATGTGCCTATTATTTCATCAGGTTGTTTGTTTTTACAAATTATAAATTATAATTCGTAATTATAAATTATAATTTATAAATTATATGAATTATTCACATTATGGATAATGATCCTTTATTAGATATATGATTGCAAATATTTTCTCCCATTCTACTGGTTGCCTTTTCATTCCAACTGTTTCTTTCATTGTGAAGGAGCTTTTTAGTTTGATGTCAACCCACATATTTATTTTCGTTTTGTGTTTCTGGTATCATTGAAAAAAATCACTGCCAAAACCAATCTCCAAGATCAATATTTTTTCCTTAAAAGTTTTATGTCTATAAGTCTTTAATCCGTTTTGAGTTCATTTTTGTGCATGGTTTAAGATGGGATTGGATTTCATTCTTCTGTTTATGGTATCCATTATTCCCAACAACATTCACTACAGAAAATATTCTTTCTCCACTGAGTATTCTTATCTCCCTTGTCAAATATTATTTGACCATGTATGATGCAGGAGTTTATTTCTGGACTGTTATTTTATTCCATTGGTCAATGTGTCTACATTTATGCCAGTATCCTATTGCTCTAATTACTATAAAAATCAGGAAGTGTAATGCCTCTAGCTTTGTTCATCTCAGAACTGTTTTGGCTACTTAGGGTCTTTCGTGACCTCGAATGAATTTTAGGATTCTTTCTTCTACTTCTGTAAAAATGTTATTGGAAGCACAGCTGGGATTGCATCAAATCCATAGATGGCTTTAGGTATGAATATTTTAATATTAATTCTTATGATCTATGAACATCAGATATCATTCCATTTATCTGTCTCAACTTCTATGATCAAAGCCTTGAAGTTTTCAGCATAAAGATCTTTTTATCCTTTGTAAAATTTATTTCTAATTATTTTATTATTTTTGATGTTATTTGAATGGGACTGTTTATTTCATCTTTAGATGTTTTGCTATTTGTATATAAAAACACTTTACTGATGTTTATATGTTGTTTTTCTATCCTGCAACTTCTCTGAATTTGACTAGGTCTAGCAGGTTTTTAGTTGAGTTTTAGGATTTTCTATATATATCACTTCATGGCAAATAGATGGGAAAAAAGTGGAATCTAGTGGCAGATTTTATTTTCTTGGGCTCCAAAATCACTGTGGACAGTGACTGCAGTCACAAAATTAAAAGACACTCGCTCCTTGGAAGGAAAATCATGACAGACCTAGAGAGTGTATTAAAAGCAGAGACATCACGTTGCTGACAAAGGTGCATATCACCAAAAATAGAGTCAAAGATCATATTATCTGCTAACAAAGACAATTTTACTACTTCCTTTTCCATTTGGATGCTCTGGCTAGGATATCCAGTACTATCTTGAGTAGGAGTGGTGAGGACGGACACTCTTGCAGTATTCCACAATTCAGAGGAAAAGATTTCAAGCTCTTAGCACTGAGTATCATGTTGGTTGCAGGTTTTCCCTAAATGGACTGCACTCTGTTGAGGTATGTTTGTTTCTTCTATACCCAATTTGTTGAGTGTTTTTGTCATGAAAGGATGGTATATTATGTCAAATGCTTTTCCTGCATTATTAAGATGATGATACAATTTTTATCTTTAATTCTACTCATGTGGTTATCAAATTTAGTGACATGCATATGTAGAACTATCCTTGCATCTGTGGGATAAGTTCCACTTGAACATATTTGCTGCTGCTGCTAAGTCACTTCAGTCGTGTATGACTCTGTGGGACCCCATAGATGGCAGCCCACCAGGCTCCCCCGTCCCTGGGATTCTCCAGGCAAGAACACTGGAGTGGGTTACCATTTCCTTCTCCAATGCATGAAAGTGAAAAGTGAAATTGAAGTTGCTCACTTCCCTTCAAGTCATGTCCGACCCTCAGTGACCCCATGGACTGCAGCCTTCCAGGTTCCTCAGTCCATGGGATTTTTCAGGCAAGAGTACTGGAGTGGGGTGCTATTGCCTTCTTCGTGATCATGGTTAATGATCCTTTTAATAGGCTGTTGATTTTGATTTGCTGATATTTTATTGAGAATATTTACATCTATATTCATCAGGGATATTGATCTGTAATTTGTATCCCTATATGGCTTTGATATCACAGTAAGGCTGGCCTCAAAAAGTGAATTTGGAACTGTTCCTTCCTTCACAATTTTTTGAAAGGGTTTTAAAAGGACTGGTATTAATTCTTTAAATAATTGGTAGAATTTGCCAATGAACAATCAGGTCCCAGATCTCCTCTATGTTCAGAAGTTTCCTTATTCACATCCAGACTGTTCAGACTTTCTACTTCTTCATGATTCAGTAGCTTATTCAAAGCTTATGTGTTTCTATGGATTTATATATTTCCTCTAGGTTACCCACTTTGATAGTGTATAAATTGTTCATGGTACAGTTGACCCTTGAACAGCATAGGTTTGAATTGTATGGGTCCACTTGTATGTTATTATTTTTCAATGGTAAATACTATAATACTACATGGTCTTCATTTGTTTGAATCCACAGATGCAGAGAAACCTTGGATAGGGAAAGCTGACTCTAAGTTAGTTATAGGTGTAGTAACCCCACATGTTCAAGGGCCAACTGTAGTCTCTTGTGATCCTTTGTATTTCTGTGGTATCAGCAGTGATATCTCTTTCCTTTTTGATTAAAATTTAGGTCCTCTTTCTTTTCTTGCATTGGTGTAGCTAAAATCTGGATTTTTGGTAGGTAACAGAGTTTTGTGCTTTTTTTATGGGGGGAGGTCAATGGTTGTTCAGTTAGTTGTGATTTTGCTGTTTTTTTTTTTTTTTTTTTTTAAGAAGGAATGAGTTCATGTCCTACTACTCCACCATTGTGCTGGCCTTGTTTTTTCATATTATTTATAAATGTTTTTATATTTAAAGTTGTCTTTTAAACAGTATTAGTTGAACCTTGCTTTTGTCCAATGTAAAAATATCTGTGTTTAATCCACTTATATTTAATGTACAAATTGACATGATTGATTTCAGCTCTATAATTTTGCTATTTGTTTCTTATTTGTCATATCAGTGTTTTTCCTTTGTTACCAAATAGGAAAAGGAGTACGTCAAGGCTGTATATTGTCATCGTGCTTATTTAACTTATATGCAGAATACATCATAAGAAATGCTGGGCTGGATGAAGCACAAGATGGAATCAAGATTGCCGGGAGAAATATCGATAACCTCAGATATGCTGTTGACACCACCCTTATGGCAGAAAGTGAAGAGGAACGAAAAAGCCTCTTGATGAAAGTGAAAGAGGAGAGTGAAAAAGTTGGCTTAAAGCTCATCATTCAGAAAACTAAGATCATGGCATCTGGTCCCATCACTTCATGGCAAATAGATGGAGAAACAATGGAAACAGTGGCTGACTTTTTTTGGGCTCCAAAATCACTGCAGTTAGTGACTGCAGCCATGCAATTAAAAGACACTTACTCCTTGGCAGGAAAGTTATGACCAACCTAGATAGCATATTCAAAAGCAGGGACATTACTTTGTCAACAAAGGTCCATCTAGTCAAGGTTATGGTTTTTCCAGTGGTCATGTATGGACGTGAGAGTTGGACTGTGAAGAAAGCTGAGCGCCAAAGAATTGATGCTTTTGAACTGTGGTGTTGAAGAAGGCTCTTGAGAGTCCCTTGGACTGCAAGGAGATCCAACCAGTCCATCCTAAAGGAAATCAGTCCTGAATATTCATTGGAAGGACTGATGCTGAATCTGAAACTCCAACGCTTTGGCTACCTGATGCGAAGAACTGACTCATTTGAAAAGACCCTAATACTGGGAAAAATTAAAGGCAGGAGGAAAAAGGGACGACAGGGGATGAGATGGTTACATGGTGTCACTGACTCAATGGACATGAGTTTGAGGCAACTCTGGGAGTTGGTGATGGACAGGGAGGCCTGGCATGCTGTGGTCCATGGGGTCATAAAGAGTCGGACACAACTGAGCGACTGAACTGAGCTGAACGGAACGTTCTCAATGCTGTATATACATTATTCATTTGATATTACAAAAACATTGAGGTAAACACTTTTATTGTTCCCATTTTACAGATGAGGAAACTGAGATGACATTTATGAATAATGTAGCCAATAAAAGATAAAGTTGTGATTTGAACATAACCTCTAATTCCAAATGTGATGTTTTTTCTTTTTCATCTGTTTCACATTGCATAATAATACTCTAGCAAGATACACTCTTTAGACAGTGGCTACATAACATGATGCTTCAAAATGAAGACAGATTGTATAGGATACACATGTAAAGTAAATAAAGCACTGCTTTATTTACTGCTTTATTCATAGTAATCAATTAATATTTTATTAAAATGGAAATAAACTAAAAATATAATTCTATATTTTGCTTGATCATCTAAATGATACATCATAAGCATCTCAAGCTATGAAATATTTTCAGAAAGCAAGGTTTAACTTTATTATTTTTAAAATTTATGCACAGTAAAATTTGTTTGTTTGGTGTTCAAGTTTTAGAGGTTTAACACAAGCACATATCCTTATAACTACGTCCACAAAATTCCCTTGTGCTGCCTTTTTGTAGCAGAATCTTCTCTCACCTCTAAACCCCGGAAAGCACTGATCTATTATCCATCCTTACAGTTTGCTTTTTCAGATAAATTAAATGGCATATGAATGAAATCACATAATATGTAACATTTGTGACTTGCTTTTTTTCCCCTCAGCATAATTATTTTTAGGTCCACCCACATTGTTACATGAATCAATAGTTTGTTCTGTATTATCACCATAGTTAGGCATGTTTCAAAGATATTTCTGGTGTGGCTCTAGGTCACCACAATTAAGGGAATATTAGAATAAAGCCAGTCACACAAATTTTAAAGACCCTTAGGACCTTGCTTTGGATTTGGTTTTTACTTAAGTGAATACTGTGGCTGCTCTGATTTTCTATCCAGACCACTGAAATTTTCTCCTCATCAGCAATAAAGCTGTTTTGCTTTCTTATCACTCATATGTTCATTGGAGTAGCACTTTTATTAATAATTTCCTTCAATAACTTTTTTTCTTAACATATACATGCTAAGTCACTTGTCTGACTCTTTGTGACCCCATGAACTGTAGCCTGCCAGGTTCCTTGGTTCATGGTATTTCCCAGGCAAGAATACTGGAGTGAGTTGCATGCCCTTCTCCAGGAGATCTTCCCAACCCAGGGATCAAATCCATGTCTCATTAGGTCTCCTGCATTGGAGATGGGTTTTTTACCACTAGCACTACCTGGAAAATCAAAGCACTTTTATTAATAATTTCCTTCACTAACTTTTTATATATATACAAATATATACATATATGTTGTTTCTATTTGTTTTACTGAAATATAGATGATTTACAATATTATACTAGTTTCAGGTGTGCAACCCAGTGATTCAATAATTTTATAGATCATACTCCATTTAAAGTTATTCTAAAATATTGGCTATATTTCCTGTGTTATAAAATATATCCTTGTAGCTTATTTTATACATAGTATTGATAGTTTGTACCTCTTAGTCTCCTACTCTAATACTTCTCCTCCCCCTTTTCTGTCCCCACTGGTAACTACTAGTTTATTTTCTATAAATCTGTTTCTCTTTTGTTATATTCATTTATTTACTTTCTTTAGATTCCATATATAAATGGTAACATATTGTATTTTTCTTCCCCTGTCTTATTCACTAAGCATAATACCCTCTAAGTCCATTCATGTTGTTGCAAATGGCAAAATTTTATTTTTTAATGACTGTGTAGTATTCCACTATATATATGTACCACATCTTCTTTATCCATTTATCTGTCAGTGGACATTTAGTTTGCTTCCATGTCTTGGCTATTAGAAATAGGGCTGCAATGAACACTGGGGTGAATATATCTTTTCCAACTAGTGTTTCCATCTCTTGGGATACATACCTAGATGTGAAACTGCTGAATGATATGGGAGTATCTAGTTTTTTCAGGACTCACCATAATGTTTTCAGTGCATGCCACACCAATCTACATTGTATGTGCCAAGCTTGTCTTCTTTCCACATCCTCACCAATATTTGTTATTTGTGGTCTTTTTGATGCTAGCCTTTCTGACAGGTATGAGGTGATATATCATTGTGGTTTTGATATGCATTTCTCTGATAATTAGTGATGTTAACCATCTTTTCATGTGCCTGTAGGCCATCTGTATGTCTTCTTTGGAAAAATGTCTATTCAGTTCTTTCCTATGTATTTGATTGGATTGTGCTTTTTTGATATTGAGTTGTATGAGTTGTTTATATATTTTGGATATTAACTACTCCTTACTGGTCATATCATTTGCAAATATTTTCTCCCATTATATAGGTTGTCTTATTCTGAACATTCTTTGACATGAATCGTAGCAACTTTTTCTTGAATCTCTCTACTCAGGCAAAGGAAGCAAAAACAAAAATAAAGAAATGGGACCTAATTTAAAAGTTTTCACAGAACAAAGGAAACCATTGGAAAAATAAGTTTTTTCTTGCATTCAGAACTTTAACTTAGTGAAAGAGGCCTAGATTTTGGCGTATCTTGACTTTCAACAGGTCTTCCTCACTAAGCTTAAGCATTTCTAGATTTTGATTTAAATTGAGAGACTCCTTTGACTTGAACACTTAGAGGTCACTGTAAGGTTATTAACTGACTTAATTTTAATATTTCTGCATATCAGGAAATAGAAAGGTCTGAGGAGAAGGAAAGAGACAGGGGAATGGCCAGCTGATAGAGCAGTCAGAACACACAGAACACTTATTGTTTGCCATTTCTTACGGGCATGTTTTGTGACACCCCAAAATAATTACAATAGTAACATCAATGAACATAGGTCCCCATAACAAATATAATATGACAAAGATTGAAAGATGTTGAGAATTAAAAATGTAACACAGATATGCAAAGTGAGCAAATGCTGTTTGAAAAATGGTACCAACAGATTTGCTCAATGCAGGGTTACCATAAAACTTCAACTTGTTAAAAAAAAAAATGCAATATCTGCAAAGTGCAAGAAGGAAAGCCTAGTAAAATGTGTGTATACCATTACATGGGTATGAGACTGCTCATCACTCACCCGCTAAAAAAGACATGATATTAATGATTAAGACCTAATTATTCTTTTTTCACTTTTGAAACATTTGATGCATATTTCCAGCTTATCTGCACTAAGACTGAAACAATTAAATTCCCACAACCAGTAGATGGGAATGCATTTCTTCTCCCCTTTCCAACACTATGTACCTTCTTTAAATTATCACTTTAATTGCATCCACTTGACTAATAACAGCTAATAGCTAGAGGTTTTTTCACTTATTGTTTACATGATCCAGGCAGTTTAATTAATCCTTTGCATAGATTCATTGTGTAGTACTCACATTAATCCTATAAAAAACACTGTTTACTCTTACGTTATAGATGAATAAATTGATGCACAGAGAGGTTAGGTAACATATGCTAGATCATACAGACCTTAGTGACAGAGCTTGAATTTCAGCACAAAAAGTCTGATTCTGTAGTTTAGACTCTTATTCACTAAGTTATGTGGCTTAATTCCCATACTTTTTTAAGCCAAACTTTTAAAAATGTTTATTATTCTCTTTCAGCTATCCATTCTTGTGTTTCACATATTTCCCCAAATACAGGTTTCATTGTGATTTAATACAAATATGTATTACATATATTGGCCCCTTTTCTCACATTTGTTGCCAAGTATTTTTTGCTAGCTTGCTAGTTTTTGACATAGTTTAATATATTTTTCATTAAAAAAGCATTTAACATAGTCAAAACTGATTTCACATTTAGAGATTTCTTATATATTATAAGATCAGTTAAATATTCATTCACCTCTCATATTTTCTATCTTAAAATTGTCTATTGAAATATATTTACTATAATTTCTATAAAATTAAAAAAAATTGTCTTTAATTTACTTTTTACAAATATAAAGAGGAGGCTTAAAATTTCTTTATTTTCTGCTAATACGTGGCATGTTAATTTCCTATTGCTGCTGTAAGAAACTGCCATAAACTTAGTGGTTTAAAATAACATAAACACAATATCTTATATTTCTTCAAGTCTAAAGTCTGAAATGAGTCTTAGTAGGCAAAAATCAAGGTGTTAGGAGAGCTATGTTCCTTCTGGAGGCTTTACAAGAGAATTCACTCCTTGCCCTGTTAAATGGGAAGAGGCTACCAAAACTCCCTCACATGGTCACCTGCCATCTTTTAAGCCAGAAAACTTGAGTGATTTTCATATTTCATTACGTTGACAATGGCTGTTTTTCTGTTTTCTACTTCCACACTTAAGGACCCTTGTAATTAC
Organism: Bubalus bubalis; assembly: GCF_019923935.1. Lineage (NCBI taxonomy): Eukaryota > Metazoa > Chordata > Mammalia > Artiodactyla > Bovidae > Bubalus > Bubalus bubalis. The sequence continues at coordinate 134,868,607 of NC_059181.1, read as the reverse complement.
TTTGGGCCCACCAGGACAATCTTCCTATTTTATGTACAGTTGCTTTGCAAACTTAATTCCCATTTCCATAATAACCCAGTATATATACATGTTCCAGGGAATAAGATGCAGACATATTCCTGCAATGAGGGGCACCTGGGTTTGATCCCTGGGTTGGGAAGATCCTCTGGAGAAGGGAAAGACTACCTACCCCAGTATTCTGGTCTGGAGAGTTCCATGGACTGTATAGTCCATGGGGTCACAAAGAGTTGGACATGACTGAAGCTACTAAGCACATCACATTTTTTTTTTATCAGACTCCTGTAATCACCCTGATACTATCCTTTTCCATTCTTTTGATGTATTTGTTTTAATAGATCCATGGCAGTTAAGGAACTCTATTGTTATTTTCTATTACACTTTTCTTTCTATATCAGTTTATAAATCTTCTAATGGAAAGAATCCTACAGAGTATTTTCTTTCACCTTTCTACCAAAGGTGAAGAATTTCACTGAGGTCAACTGATTTTATCCTGAGAGGCTTATTAAGTCCTCTTACCAGATTTTTAGCCAGAGACACAATTGATATTCTCATTTCTTAGGCATTTCTAAAAAAACAAAACAAAACAAAAAAAAAAACAAAAAAAAAATAACAAAAATTAGCTAGAATTCATTTGGTGAAGCTTGAGAATATTCTGATGGGATGTTATTTTGTCTCTAATGCCTTCTTTAATGCTATTTTCAAGTTAAGAAGAAAATAAAAATGCAATACATAGCATAAACAGTTATCAAAAGTCTTTGTCTCACATGATCTAAACTGCTTCATTATGATTAAACCTCAAAAAGACAATGTGCCATGATTATCATTGCTTTCTCTTCCCTTCCCCCTCATGCTTTGACCTGTTTATTTTTTTTGTCTTGTTTTATTGTACTTAAAATTTTCTAAACTAATGCAGGTATGTGGATAGAATAAAGTAATTGCTTTCTTCAAAACAATATATTTGCAATAAAAAATGGTTACTCAATTTTCCCTTTGGTATGAACTCAGGTTAGTTAGTACACACCCCTCACTTTTTCTGGGTCAGAACGGGTCTCTTCCTTCTAACAAATTGCAAGCACTTCTCTACTTCATGTAGGGAAATGAAGGGTTTACTGATATTACTGTTCTCACTCCTACTCTTCCAGAAACATTAATCAAGAAAAGACATACATATGCTTAAAAGTACATAAAAAGACACAACACCACTAATTATTTCAGTTCAGTTCACTCGCTCAGTCATGTCTGACTATTTGTGACTCCATGGACTGCAGCATGCCAGGCTTCCCTGTCCATCACCAACACAAGGAGCTTGCTCAAACTCATGTCCATCGAGTCAGTGATGCCAGCCAACTATCTCATCCTCTGTCAACCCTTTCTCCTCCTGCCTTCAATCTTGTCCAGCAACAGGGTTATTTTCAATGAGTCAGTTCTTCACATCAGGTGGCCAAAATTTTGGAGTTTCAGGTTCAGCATCAGTTCTTCCAATGAATATTCAGGACTGATTTCCTTTAGGATGGAATGGTCTGATCTCCTTGCAGCCCAAGGGACTCTCAAGAGCCTTCTACAACACCAGAGTTCAAAAGCATCAAATCTTCGGTGCTGAGCTTTCTTAATTGTCCAACTCTTAAATCCATACATTCAGTTCAGTTCAGTCAGTCAGTCATGTCCAACTCTTTGTGACCCCATGAACCACAGCACGCCAGGACTCCATGTCCATCTCCAACTCCCGGAGTTTACCCAAACTCATATCCACTGAGTCAGTGATGCCATCCAACCATCTCATCCCCTGTCATCCCCTTCTCTTCCTGCCCTCAGTCTTTCCCAGCATCAGGGCCTTTTCAAATGAGTCAGCTCTTCATATCAGGTGGCCAAAATACTGGAGTTTCAGCTTTAACATCAGCCCTTCCAATGAACACCCAGTACCGATTTCCCTTAGGATGGACTGGTCTGATCTTGCAGTCCAAGCGACTCTCAAGAATCTTCTCCAACACCACAGTTCAAAAGCATCAATTCTTTGGCACTCAGCCCTCTTTATAGTCCAACTCTCATATCCATACATGACTACTGGAAAAAGCATAGCCTTAACTAGACGGATCTTTGTTGGTAAAGTAATGTCTCTGCTTTTTAATATGCTGTCTAGGTTGTTCATAACTTTCCTTCCAAGGAGTAAGCGTCTTTTAATTTCATGGCTGCAATTACCATCTGCAGTGATTTTGGAGCCCCCCAAAATAAAGTCAGCCACTGTTTCCATTGTTTCCCTGTCTATTTGCCATGAAGTGATGGGACCAGATGCCTTGATCTTAGTTTTCTGAATGTTGAGCTTTAAGCCAGCTTTTTCACTCTTTTTTTTCACTTTCATCAAGGGGCTCTTTAGTTCCTCTTCACTTTGCCATAAGGGTGGTGTCATCTGCATATCTGAGGTTATTGATATTTCTCCCAGCAATCTTGATTCCAGCTTGTGATTCTTCCAGCCCAGCATTTCTCATGATGTACTCTGCATATAAGTTAAATATGCAGGGTGACAATATACAGCCTTGACATACTCCTTTTCCTATTTGGAACCAGTCTGTTGTTCCATGTCCAGTTCTAACTGTTGCTTCCTGACCAGCATACAGATTTCTCAGGAGGCAGGTCAGGTGGTCTGGTATTCCCATCTCTTTCAGAATTTCCCACAGTTTATTGTGATCCACACAGTCAAAGGCTTTGGCATAGTCAATAAAGCAGAAATAGATGCTTTTCTGGAACTCTACTTTTTCGATGATTCAGCGAATGTTGGCAATTTGAACTCTGGTTCCTCTGCCTTTTCTAAAACCTTTTCTGTGAACATCTGGAAGTTCACAGTTCACGTATTGCTGAAGCCTGGCTTTGAGACTTTTGAGCATTACTTTACTAGTGTGTGAGATGAGTGCAATTGTTCAGTTCTTTGAGCGTTATTTGGCATTGCCTTTATTGGGACTGGAATGAGAACTGACTTTTACCAGTCCTGTGGCCACTGCTGAGTTTTCCAAATTTGCTGGCATATTGAGTGCAGCACTTTCACAGCATCATCTTTCAGGATTTGAAATAGCTCAACTGGAATTCCATCACCTCCACTAGCTTTGTTCATAGTGATGCTTTCTAAGGCCCACTTGACTTCACATTCCAGGATGTCTGGCTCTAAGTGAGTGATCACACCATCGCGATTATCTGGGTCGTGGAGATCTTTTTGTATAGTTCTTCTGTGCATTCTTGCCACCTCTTCTTAATATCTTCTGCTTCTGTTAGGTCCATACAATTTCTGTCCTTTATTGAGCCCATCTTTGCATGAAAATTTCCCTTGGTAACTCTAATTTTCTTGAAGAGATCTCTAGTCTTTTCTATTCTTGTTTCCCTTTATTTCTTTGCATTGGTTGCTGAGGAAGGCTTTCTTATCTCTCCTTGCTATTCTTTTGAACTCTGTATTCAAATGGGTATATCTTTCCTTTTCTCCTTTGCTTTTCACTTCTCTTCTTTTCACAACTATTTGTAAGGCCTCCCCAGTCAGCCATTTTGCTTTTTTGCATTTATTTTTCTTGGGGATGGTCTTGATCCCTGCCTCCTGTACAATATCATGAACCTCTGCCCATAGCTCAACAGGCACTCTGTCTCTCATATCTAGTCCCTTAAATCTATTTCTCACTTCTACTGTATAATCATAAGGGATTTGATTAGGTCATACCTGAATGGTCTAGTGGTTTTCCCCCCTTTCTTCAATTTCAGTCTGAATTTGGCAAGAAGGGGTTCATGATCTGAGCCACAGTCAGCTCCTGGTTTTGCTTTTGCTGACTGTATAGAGCTTCTCCATCTTTGGCTGCAAAGAATATTATCAATCTTATTTCATTGTTGACCATGTGGTGATACCCATGTGTAAAGTCTTCTCTTGTGTTGTTGAAAGAGGGTGTTTGCTATGACCAGTGTGTTCTCTTGGCAAAACTCTCTTAGCCTTTGCCCTGCTTCTTTCTGTACTTCAAGGCCAAATTTGTCTGTTACTCCAGGTATTTCTTGACTTCATACTTTTGCATTCCAGTCCCATATAATGAAAAGGACATCTTCTTGGTTGTTAGTTCTAAAAGGTCTTATAGGTCTTCATAGAACCATTCAACTTCAGCTTCTTCAGTGTTACTAGTCCCAATGGCCCAGGAGCGGTGGCTGAATGACAGCACAGGAGCAGCCAAGAAAATCTACCCCAGGTCCAAGGTCAGTGGTGGCAGCGAAGAGAAGCTACCCACGTCCAAGGTAGGGAGCAGTGGCTGCACTTTGCTGGAGCAGCTGCGAAGAGATATTCCACGTCCAAGGTAAGAGACACCCAAGTAAGATGGTAGGTGCTAAGAAAGGGCATCAGAGGGCAGACACACTGAAACCACAAACACAGACAACTAGCCAATCTGATCACATGGACCACAGCTTGTCTAACTCAATGAAACTAAGCAATGCCATGTGGGGCCACCCAAGACGGACAGGTCATGGTGGAGAGGTCTGACAGAATGTGGTCCACTGGAGAAGGGAATGGCAAACCACTTCAGTATTCTTGCCTTGAGAACCCCATGAACAGTATGAAAGGCAAAAAGATAGGTCACTGAAAGATGAACTCACCAGGTCGGTAGGTGCCCAATATGCTACTGGAGATCAGTGGAGAAATAACTGTAGAAAGAATGAAAGGATGGAGCCAAGACAAAAACAACACCCAGTTGTGGATGTGACTGGTGATAGAAGCAAGGTCCAATACTATAGAGAGCAACATTGCATAGGAAGCTGGAATGTTAGGTCCATGAATCAAGGCAAATTGGAAGTGGTCAAACAGGAGATGGCAAGAGTGAACGTCGACATTCTAGGAATCAGTGAACTAAAATAGACTGGAATGGGTGAATTTAACTCAGATGACCATTATATCTACTATTGTGGGCAGGAATCCCTTAGAAGAAATGGAGTAGCCATCATATTCAACAAAAGAGTCTGAAATGCAGTACTTGGATGCAATCTCAAAAATGACAGAATGATCTCTGTTCGTTTCCAAGGCAAACCATTCAATATCACGGTAATCCACTCCAAACATGACAAGTGGAAAAACCATAGCTTAGACTAGACAAGACCTTTGTCGGAAAAGTAATGTCTCTGCTTTTTTTTTCTTTTTAAATTTTAATTTTATTGGAATATAGCTGATTTACAATGTTGTGTGAGTTTCAGGTGGACAGCAAAGTGATTCAGTTACACATATGAATGTACAGTATTCATTCTTTTCTAGATTCTTTTTCACACAGTATGTTGGGAAAGGAAAAACATAATAAACCAAAGGAAAGTAGATGTCAAGAATTAATAAAATATTTGGGGGTTAGGATAAATCAGGAGCTTGGAATGTCTCTGCTTTTTAATATACTGCCTACATTGGTCATTGCTTTTCTTCCAAGGAGCAAGCATCTTTTAATTCCATGGCTGCAGTTACCATTTGCAGTGATTTTGGAGCCAAAAACAACAGTCTCTTACTGTTTCCATTGTTTCCCCATCTATTTGCCATGAAGTAATGGGACCAGATGCCATGATCTTAATTTTTTGAATGTTGAGTTTTAATCCAGCTTTTTCACTCTCCTCTTTCACTTTTATCAAGAGATTCTTTAGTTCTTCTTCGCTTTCTCTGGTATCATCTGCATATCTGAGGTTATTGGTATTTCTCCCAGCAATCTCCCAGGGACTTCCCTGGTGACTCTGATGGTAAAGCGTCTGTCTACAATGCGGGAGACCCAGGTTTGATCCCTGGGTTGGGAAGATCCCCTGGAGAAGGAAATGGCAATCCACTCCAGTACTATTGCCCGGAAAGTCCCATGGACAGAGGAGCCTAGTAGGCTACAGTCCACGGGGTCGCAAAGAGTCGGACACGACTGAGCAACTTCACTCACCCACTCACTCCAGCAATCTTGATTCCAGCTTGTGCTTCATCCAGCCTGGAATTTTGCATGATGTACTCTGCATATAAGGTAAATAAGCAGGGTGACAATATACAGCCTTGATGTACACCATTCCCAATTTGTATCCAGTCTGTTGTTCCAGGTCCTGTTGTAACCGTTTCTTGTTTCCCTGCATACAGATTTCTCAGGAGGCAGATAAGGTAGTCTAGCATTCCCATCTCTTGAAGAATTTTCCACAGTTTGTTGTGAGCCACACAGTCAAAGGCTTTGGCGTATTCAGTAAAGCAGAAGTAGATGTTTTTCTGGAACTCTCTTGCCTTTTCAATGATCCATCAGATGTTGGCAATATGATCTCTGGTTCCTCTGCCTTTTCTAAATTTAGCCTGAACATCTGGAATTTCTTGGTTCACATACTGTTGAAGTCTAGCTTGGAGAGTATTCAGCATTACTTTGCTAGAGTGTGAGATGAGTGCAACTGTGCAGTAATTTGAACATTCTTTGCATTGACTTTCTTTGGGATTGGAATGAAAACTGACCTTTTCTAGTCCCGTGGCCACTGCTGAGTTTTCCAAATTTGTTAGCATATTGAGTGCAGCACTTTAACAGCATCATCTTTTAGTATTTGAAATAGTTCAGCTGGAATTCCATAACCTCCACTAGCTTTGTTTGTATTGATGCTTCCTAAGGCCTACTTGACTTTGCAGTCCAGGATGTCTGGCTCTAGGTGAGTGATCACGCCGTCATGGTTATCAGGTTCTGTATAGCTCTTCTGTGTATTCTTGCCACCTCTTCTTAATATCTTCTGCTTCTATTAGAGTCATACCATTACTTTCCTTTATTGTGCCCATCTTTGCAGGAAATGTTCCTGTGGTATCTCTAATTTTCTTGAAGAGAGTTCCAGTCTTTCCCATTCTCAAAACTACAGTGAGGTATCTATTACTCGTATCAGTCAGAATGGCCATTATCAATAAGTCTACAAACACTAAAAGCTCGAGAGGTTATGGAGAAAAGGGAACCTTCTTATACTGTTGGTGGGAATGCAAATTGGCACAGTCACTATGGAGAACAATATATAGGGTCCTTAAAAGTCTAAAAATAGAACTATCATCAGATCAGATCAGTCGCTCAGTCATGTCCGACTCTTTGCGACCCCATGAATCACAGCACGCCAGGCCTCCCTGTCCATCACCAACTCCCGGAGTTCACTCAGACTCACGTCCATCGAGTCAGTGATGCCATCCAGCCATCTCATCCTCTGCCGTCCCCTTCTCCTCCTGCCCCCAATCCCTCCCAGCATCAGAGTCTTTTCCAATGAGTCAACTCTTCGCATGAGGTGGCCAAAGTACTGGAGTTTCAGCTTTAGCATCATTCCTTCCAAAGAACACTCAGGACTGATCTCCTTTAGAATGGACTGGTTGGATCTGCTTGCAGTCCAAGGGACTCTCAAGAGTCTTCTCCAACACCACAGTTCAAAAGCATCAATTCTTCGGTGCTCAGCCTTCTTCACAGTCCAACTCTCACATCCATACATGACCACAGGAAAAACCATAGCCTTGACTAGACGAAACTTTGTTGGCAAAGTAATGTCTCTGCTTTTGAATATGCTATCTAGGTTGGATCCATCAATCCCACTCTTGGGGCATATATTTGGGAATACACATAATTTGAAAGGAACATGCACCCTAGTGTTCACTACACCACTATTCACAATAGCCAGGAAATGGAATCAACCTAAATATCCATCAACAGAGGAATGGATAAGAGGATGTGGTACGTATATACAACAGAGTATTATTCGGGTATACAAAAGAACATAATCCATTTGCAGCAACATTAATGGATCCAGAGATTCTCACACTGAGTGAAGTTAAGTCAGACATATTTGCTAGATATATACAAAATAAAAAAGGAAAGAAACAGAAGCAACTGAAGCAATAGAGATGCACTGAGGATGAATATACCTTAAACACTTAACTTAGCACAAATACATACAGAAATATTGAGATTTAGATGTGATTATTTTATTATCTGTAATTCATAAGTGTGACAAGTTGCTCTGATTATATATGAGATACTCAGTTCAGTTCAGTCACTCAGTCATGTCCAACTCTTTGCGACCCCGTGAATTGCAGCACTCCATATAGGTATACATCTACACAGATGTCTATAGATTATATCTATACATGTATATGTATGCTGCTGCTGCTGCTAAGTCGCTTCAGTTGTGTCTGACTCTGTGCGACCCCATAGATGGCAGCCCACCAGGCTCCCCCATCCCTGGGATTCTCCAGGCAAGAACACTGGAGTGGGCTGCCATTTCCTTCTCCAGTGCATGAAAGTGAAACGTGAAAGTGAATTTGCTCAGTCGTGTCTGACTCCTAGCAACCCCATGGACTGCAGCCCACCAGGCTCCTCCATCCATGGGATTTTCCAGGCAAGAGTATTGGAGTGGGGTGCCATTGCCTTCTCCCATGTATATGTATAGATGTATACATATATATCTATATATACACACACATATATATCTATACATGTATCTATACATCTATACATGAGTAGACATAATTATGTAAGTATATATATAACTACAGATAAAACTTTATATATGTATAGCTACTGAAAAAAACAGAGACTTGCCACACATGTATGTACATATGTACATGTTTTGCATATGTGTGTTTATATAAACATATATACATATATGAAATGAAAGCATATGTATGCACATATACAAACACATATTATGGTTACATATATAGATATTTCATTCCAATGTATTATTTTGTTTTATTTTAAATGCATTTGAATTCACAGAATACTGACTTGACTTAGATATTTTAAAGGAAAATGGTCAACATATGCAATCAATCCCTCCCTTGGTGCCCAGTTTCAGTAACACTTTTCGAAGGAATTTACAAGAGAACTAATTCTTGTAGGTCAATATTGCTTGTTAAGATCTCTCACCCATTATGTTTCCATTTACCTATACACAAGCCTATGTATATGGATCAAAATATAGTATTAACTTTTAATGTTTCTGAATAAACAGATTTTTGCCTTTCCAATCTCAGAGCTCTGGATTCTGAGACTTTTGAGTGGTCATTAATCAATACTATTTTGTTCTCATCATTTCCTGAGGAAGAACTTGAAAATGTTCAGTTTTGTAGAGACTTACAATCTATAAAAACAGTTTCTGGTCTGTATTAGGCAACCTTTGAAGCAATTGCTCTTTCAGAATCCTTATCTGCTGCCCCTAAACCCCTAAGCAAGCTTTGGAACTCTGGGAGTACAGCAGTTGCTCAAATACACATAGTGTATGTGTGTATATATATGGCTTCTCTTGTAGCTCTGTCAGTAAAGAATCCTCCTGTAATGTAGGAGACCCAGGTTCTATTCCTGGGTCAGGAAGATTCCCTGGAGAAGGAAATGACAACCCACTCCAGTATTCTTGCCTGGAAAATCCCATGGACAGATGATCCTGGAAGGCGACAGTCCATGGGATCGCAAGAGCCTGACAAGATGCAGTGACTAAACCACTATGTGTGTGTGTGTGCGCGTGTGCATGCACACTGGATTATCATTTATGTGTTTTCTTTTTTAGCTGTCATAAAACGTTCTTCCCAAAACAGATTTTGGCACAAAATATTGTTGTATGGACTGTATATAGACTTACACCCTGCTGCATAAACTGTATAAAAATCAGTGGAATTGAACTTAGAGAGATTATTAAAAATAATAGGTTATCTATTTAGAGTCTAAAGACAAGAATCTAAATGTTTGATTATGTGCTGCAGAGGTTGATTTATCATTTCCAGATAATGGAAAAGATTTTATGTATTATTTAAAGCAGCAAAATAGTTTTGTACATTTTATTTTATATTTCTTTTTTTACAAAGCAAAGAGCACATATACTATCATTTCTCAGGTATAGATACCATGTTTTATTTAAGATGTGCAATCCAGCATTGTACCTAAAGATATGTTCAGTGTTGATTTTTATCATAAAATGGGGGAAGATGTGAAGTTAGTGGTATTATTCTGATATTCTCTCAGGGAGAGTTTACTACTTGCTCACGGCTCAACTTCTATTGTTAGTTTGGGTTTATCAGAACCAGAAAACATTATCTCTTGGCTTTGAATTTATATTTTAGAAGAGTAGTCTATAGCAAAAGCAAACAATACTATAAAGCTACTAGATCACATTCTTGCTATATTCTACTTCACAGCATAGAGAATATAATAATTGTAAAAATAATAACTACTATTCTGTTTACAATAATGTTCTAATAACAGATAATGCTCTTCTGATAACAGATAATGTTATCAGAAGTTACACAGTTGAGTAACTAGCATTTTTTATGAACATATTTACCTCTCCACAATTGTATTATATATATTGGGAAAAGTGTTTTAATATTGAAAGTCATTGAGTAGCAATTGCTTAGAAATCTGCTCATTTATGGACTGTTTAAGAAATTGATATGAAATATTTAAGTCTTGCATAGGGAATCTATAAAGTGTGAATAGAGAATTCAAGGTTAATGAATGTTCATTTTGAAAGTAAAGCTCTTACAGTACTCATGCACCAAGTACTCATACTGTTGATGGTGCACTGAGTTTATCCTCTAATTCATTTGTTGTTGATGAAAGTAGACTAACATTACTCCTTAGGATGATAATAATACAAGAGAATGGCTATCCACTCCAGTATTCTTGCCTGGAGAACTCTATGGACAGATGAGTCTGGTGGGCTACAGTCCATCGGGTCGCAAAGAGCTGGACATGACTGAGTGACTTTCATTTCATTTCCATAGGATATAAAGAGATATACCCTGGATTACAAAATTACATACATGTAAGTAGGATATGTGGTTCATCTAATGTGTAGTCCTAATTCTGGTACGGACACTACAAATAGAAAGCTAATGAACTGGACTTTTTTCCTATGACTAAATGCACTTAGGTTAACTGACCATCACAATTAAAAATAACAATGAAGGTTTCCATAACACTTAGACATTTACAAAGCACTTTAATATATTTTTCATCTTATTCTGTTCTCACAGTAACTCTATTGATGTATGGTACTAATATTCCCATTTTATAGGCAATTTTATGAACTGCAATGTTTGTATCCCCTCAAATTTATATGCTGAATCCCTAACACCAAGTGTGTGCTGATATTTGCAGGTAGGATCTTGGGAAGGTAATTAGATTTAATGAGGTCATGAGGGGAGAGCCCTCATGATAGGATTAGTCCCTCTACAAGAACAAGAAGACAAGGTTCAAGAGGGAGGGAACATGTATGCCTATGGATGATTCATGTTGATGTTTGACAGAAAACAACAAAATTCTGTAAAGCAATTATATTTCAATTAAAAAATAAATCAATTTTAAAAAATAAAGAAAAAAAAGAAGACAAGGTGATCTCTTTCTCTCTCCATTCACAGTCACTAAGGACAAGCCAGGTGAGCACACAGAGAGAAGGTGGCTGTCTAAAAGCCAGAATATAGGAGGCCACCAGACACTGAATCTTTGGATATCTTGATTTTTTGTCTGTTGTTTAAGGCACTCAGCCTATGGTATTTTAACAGAGCAGCCCACACTATCATACATACCAATGTCCCAAACAGAATATTAATAAAAATGTTAATAGTTTATTAAAGCTGCATAATTCTATGTAATAGAGCCAAGATAAATAGAACAGAATTGATAGTCTATGGGTAAATCTTTGTATTTATGAATTAATTTTTGACCAAGGTAATAAAATGAAGACATAATAGTGTTTTCAACTAATGATGCTGGGACAACTGGCTAGCCATGTTCAGAAAAATGAAGCTGGATATTTATCTCCCACCATATTCAAATTATATCTCACAATGGATCAAAAATGTAAATATGAGGGACAAAAATATAAAATGCTTAGGAAAAACATATGAGTAAGTCTTCATGATCTTGGATAAGGCAATGCTTTTTAAAATGTAACACTTAAAGTGCAAGGAATACATACAAAAATTGATTGGGCATCATCAAAATTAAAATAACAGCTGTTCTTCAAAAGAACTATCAAGGAAGTGAAAAGGCAACTCACAGAATGGGAAGAAATATTTTCAGATTTATCAGATAAAAATATTTTATGTGATAAGCATATATTATCCAGAATATATATAGAACTTGCACAATTCAACAGTAAAAAGAATAAAAACATATTAAAAATGGGCAATGTATTTGAATAAACATTCCCATAAACAAGATATACAAATAGCTATTAAGCACAGAAAAAGATAATCAACATCATTAGGTATCATGTTCAAGCTCAGTCAGTCAGTTGTGTTCGACTCTTTGTGACCCCATGGACTGAAGCCCACAGGGTTCCTCTATTCATGGAATTTCCCAGGCAAGAATACTGGAGTGGGTTGCCTTTCCAGGGGATCTTCCTCACCCTGGGATCTAATGCTTGTCTCCTGCCTTGGCAGGCAGAATCTCTGAGTCACCAGGGAAGCCCATCATTAGATATAAGGATAATACAAACCAAAATTACAATGATGAACCACTTCACACCTATTAGCATGGTTATAATAAAGAAAAATGGGAAAATAGGAAATAATTGTTGGAGGGGATGTGGGAAAAATAGAATTCTAATACATTGCTGATGAGAAGGAAAACAATTTGTTAGTTACATGTGGTAGTGCTTCACTGTATAAATATATAATACATACATACTGTATGATTCCATTAATACAAACTGTCCAGAATAGGGAAATCCATATATACAGAACATACATTAATGGTTGCTAGGAGCTCAGGAGAGTGGGAAATGGAAATCGACTGTTTGTGAATATGAATTTTCATTTTGGGGAGATGAAAATATCCTGTAATGAGGAATGATTGATGTACAACTTTGCGAATATACTAAAATCTGCTGAATTGCACCATTTAAAAGGGTGAGTTTTATGGTATGTGAACTTAACCTCAATACAACTGTTAAAAATAAACTATAAGCACATATAGGGATAATGGCAACTGACACTTGCCCCTTGTGACAGAGAGAACAATACTTGCTGCCTCTTAATTATTAACCAAGTGGCGCTTGAGGTCCATTAGTGTTTTGATTACAATTCACACACACACACAAATGCATACAGCCCACATTTTTTGTGTGTTTGTTTTGGACATCAATAAGTCCAATCTTACAATATTGAAACAGCAGAAGACCACAGCTCACAATGGCATTCTTTCACATCAATGGATATATCAGTGCTTCATAATTAAAAGCAGGCTTAAACTATGAAAATTGAAACAGTTCATATGATATGACCTACGCATCTGTCTAGAAGAGTATCTATTTTTCCTTATATTATATTCCCCTACAAAGTCTCCACTTTGTAGGGGAATATAATAGTTGTTATAAGTCTCAGGGTCAATAATAGGAGATGTGTGGTGTGGTTTACATCACTGGGTTTTCCAGCCTAGCCTTGCTGTAACACTGGAGCTTGAGGTGTTTTGTTGATAATGAAAACAAGTAGGTTATCTGTTGATTCTATTTCCATATGAATAAAATGTGGAGTCTGAAGGGATCTTGCTTTGGGGATGGTGACTGTGACTGACATCTCATCTATTTCAACAAGTCAGTTACTGACACAGAACTTCCAGGAGTTTCATTCATTTGGGGAATAAGGACAGGGGAAGAAGATTGACTAAAGCTGGGCTTCTGGAGTGGCTTCATGGTTAAAAAGAAAAAAAATCCACCTACTAATGCAGGTAGACACAGGAGATGCAGGTTCAATCCCTGGGTCAGGGAAGATGCCCTGGAGGAGGAAACGGCAACCCACTCCAGTACTCTTGCCTGGGAAATCCATAGACAGTGGAGCCTTGAGGGCTACAGTACACAGGGTTGCAGAGTCGGACACGACTAAGCACACATGAATAGCTGTTACACCAGAAAAGAAAGGGGCACAGAAGCGAGAACCTGATTAACAGAGTATAATCATAGGTTTGGACTTTGTTTATCATTTCAGCAGTGCTTCCCTCTTATGGCCCATTAGCATTCCCTTGAACAAAAAAATAGTTTGATTATTTAACATCTCCCAAGAAATTCTGGTTAAAGATCACCAGTTTAAGACAGCACTTCTCAACAAAAAGTGACTGTCCCAATCATAGGACATTTGGCAACGCCTGGAGATTTTTCTGGTTATCATACCTGGGGGGAAGGTACTATTGGCATTTAGTGGTAGAATCCAGGCAATGCTGTCTAACAGCCTACAATACACAGGACAGTCCTCTACAACAACAGATTATCGAGGCCAAAACATTAACATTCGCAAAGTTAAAAATCATGATTTAAGGATAAAACTCACCTATTAATTATGAGTAAGAAGACACCACCCTTATGGCAGAAAGTGAAGAGGAACTAAAAAGCCTCTTGATGAAAGTGAAAGAGGACAGTGAAAAGGTTGGCTTAAAGCTCAACATTCAGAAAACTAAGATCATGGCATCTGGTCCCATCATTTCATGGGAAATAGATGGGTAAACAGTGGAAACAGTGTCAGGCTTTATTTTTTGGGGCTCCAAAATCACTGCAGATGGTGACTGAAGCCATGAAATTAAAAGACACTCCTTGGAAAGAAAGTTATGACCAACCTAGATAGCATATTCAAAAGAAGAGACATTACTTTGCCAACAAAGGTCTGTCTAGTCAAGGCTATGGTTTTTCCAGTGGTCATGTATGGATGCAAGAGTTGGACTGTGAACAAAGCTGAGTGCCAAAGAATTGATGCTTTTGAACTGTGGTGTTGGAGAAGACTCTTGAGAGTCCCTTGGACTGCAAGGAGATCCAACCAGTCCATTCTAAAGGAGATCAGCTCTGGGTGTTCTTTGGAAGGAATGATGCTAAAGCTGAAACTCCAGTACTTTGGCCACCTCAGGCGAAGAATTGACTCATTGGAAAAGACTCTGATGCTGGGAGGGATTGGGGGAAGGAGGAGAAGGGGATGACAGAGGATGAGATGGATGGATGGCATCACCGACTCAATGGACATGAATCTGAGTGAACTCCGGGAGTTGGTGATGGACAGGGAGGCCTGGCGTGCTGCGATTCATAGGGTCGTATAGAGTTGGACACGACTGAATGACTGAACTTTACTGAACTTAACTGACAGACAGACAGGTCATCCCTGGTGGTACTGTGGATAGAAATCTGCCTGCCAATGCAGGGGACAGAGGTTCAATCTCTGATCTGGGAAGATTCCACATGCTGCAGAGCAACTAAGCCCATGCCCTGGAGCCAGCAAGCCACAATTACTAAAGCCCATCCACGTTCCTAGAACCTGTGCTCAGCAACAAATCACCACAATGAGAGGGCCACACACCGCAACCAGAGTAGCCCATGCACAGCAACAAAAACCCCAGGGCAACCAAAAAAAAAAAAAAAAAACCAAAAAACCACAAAACACAGAAATATTGGTATTATTTAGTATTCTTGCCATCTTTTCATTGATCTTTTTTCTCTTGTTGTTCCAGAGCCAGGGCACAACAAACATAGTGATGCGCTAATTATGGTGAAAGTGTTAGTCACTCAGTTGTGTCAAACTCCTTGTGATCCCATGGATTATAGCTCAACCAGCTTCCTCTGTCCATGAGATTCTCCAGGCAAGAATGCTGGAACAGGTTGCCATTTCCTTCTCCAGGACATCTTTCCCACCCCGGGATCAAACCTGGGTCTCCTGAGTTGCAGGCAGACTCTTTACCAACTGAGCCACCATGGAAGCTATACTAATTAGAACTACTTTTAGACCCTGTTGAAAACATTGAGTCAATATAATTCACAATATGAGAATTTAGCTTTCTCTTCTTCATTTGGTCCAGTCTGACATTTTTACCATCTTTAAATAAATGTTTCCATTTAATGCATGGCTACTGTTGCTGATCCACACCCACTGCTAAAAAAGTAGCTTGGTTCTGTTCAGTTAAACCAGGAAAAATTTTCTGTACATTTTCTGAATAATTATATTATACCACTTTTGAACATAATACTTTGTGCATAGGACACCCACATGTAATATGATTATTGTAATTAGTAATAAATTGTATAGTACTTCATATTTTTCAAGGGTTTTGCAGTATTTCCTCACAGTAATTCCATGTGCCAAATCACTATCATCATCCCCATTTCACAGATGAGAAAATAACAGTACAGAGAGGCTAAATATCTTGTTTGAGGGTCACAGATTGGTTCAAACTAGGGCTTGGACTGAGGTTTTTATTTAAAACAGCAAGTTAATTCAAGCCTGTCAGCCTTTGTCAGTCCTTGTTTCAAAGAGATTTTTCAAATACAAAAGTCAGAGAAGCTGTATTGTCTATGAGTGAAAAGTTTCCAGGATTAATTTGTGTGTGTGTGTTATTTAAAATTTTATAATTTTAAGTGTGTTACTTCAGTTTGAATTACCTTAATGTGGAACAGTAATTAAGTCATAAATACACTGTTCAGTGGCACTGCTTTTATACTGAACTAGATTTGGATGAAGTAAAAATTAAGAATATGAAAAAAGAGCTATAATTTATGAACGTGAGAAATTGTTTAGCTACATGTCTCACATCGAAGATAAACAGCTAAGAGAAATTTTAAATTGCTTTCAATCTGTGTCCAGCTAGCTCAGTTTCTTTGTCTGATACTAATGAGATCAATGTTACACCATCAATCCCCAAATGGGTCAATTAGATGTGCCATGTCCACGGACAAAATCTGCACACAGAACTCAGAACAGCTGTCTTTTCAAATAGGCTTATTGTTCACACACAGCTGTCAGCAAGCAAGATAATATGTCCTACTTAGTGCCACTCAGACCCACAGAATGGAGATCATTCTTTCTTACTGATTGTTATTTCAGAAATGTCAACTGGTCATAGCAAGGACAGAAAATACCTATGCATAAACCCATCATAAAAATATAATCCTAAAATGTGAATAATAAATGTTGATATTAGAGTAATAAAGGGTGATATGTGAGGCTTGTTTGCTATGTGCATTGATCCCTATTCATCTGAGGAATCAGAATGAGTTTTCAAAAGTAATTAAAGAACAAAGGAACCTGAGCTTAGACTTAGGAGACATATATACCAGGTCAATGACTTATTGAATTGATTATAACTGACGAGTCGATCAATACGTTCTTTTCAGATTATGACTATCACATAAAATGCTATGTATCGCTGTATTTTCAAATGCATTAACACAAAGAAGAACTTTAGTAAAAATAGCATAATATAAACATAAGAACTGATTGGATAAGGAAAAATAGTAATTACAAACAAAAAAGCAGAAACTCTGGAGACAAAATCATAGTAAAATGCCACTTAACATCAAGAGTTCATTGTAACTGCCACAGTGTTAGTCGAAAACTAAATTTTACTATTTCCCTTGAGCCAAAGAAATGTTTTATTCTAGGTATTTGGGTAACTTTCTTTTCACTTTCTTCATCTACTTTTAAAATTATAGAAAATCTGCACAGAGCTCAGTGTGATCAATAACAAAAGGCACACTACCTAACTTAATCCTTAAAAAATGTGGCCATTCGACGCACGATACTGGATGCTTGGGGCTGGTGCACTGGGACGACCCAGAGGGATGGAATGGGGAGGGAGGAGGGAGGAGGGTTCAGGATGGGGAACACATGTATACCTGTGGCGGATTCATTTTGATATTTGGCAAAACTAATACAGTTATATAAAGTTTAAAAATAAAATTAAAAAAAAAAATTTAAAAAAAAAAAATAAAAAAAAAATAAAATTGTTACCAAGAAACTGTAGGAAGAATCTGGGGGAGGGGGGATTGCAGTGAAAGAAAATTAAAATCATTTTCATAAAATTTGATGGAGATGTTGTTTTAAATTAATTACAAGATAAGTAATAATTCCAGACAGCATAAGGGTGGTAAAGAGTTTCTGTCCAAGAGAAGACCCAAACAAAACTTATATTTGGCTAGAACAGCATAGTCTCTGGAAGTGAACAGAGTTGATATAAAATCCAGATTCCATTACTTTCCAGTCATGAGATTTCAGGCAAGATCATTACAAAAACCTTCTGTTTTCTTCCTTGTAGAGTGAAGATAATAAGAACTTCTTTATAAAGATGTGATGAGGATTTAATTAAAATACATATTAAAATTTTAACCTTATGCCTAATGGTTGCTTAATGTTAATGTTAGCATTAATTAGCACTGATATTGGATTAATATTTGCTTTGGTGTTAGTACTGATACTGGTATTAATTTTAGCATTAACATTACTATTTTTTGCATGAGTTATGTGATACATGAAATGAGGACATTTTATTTATTTTGAGCATTGTGTAGAGTTCCCTGTTGGTTCTCATTATTCATCTATTTTGTACACAGTAGTGTATATATATGTCAATCCCAATCTCCCAATCCATCCAACCTCCCACATTCCCCCTTGATGTCCATAAATTTGTTCTGTACATCTGTGTCTATATTTCTGCTTTGAAAATAAGTCCATCTGTATCATTTTTCTCGATTCTATATATAAGTGAAATTAAATGATCTATGTTTTTGCCTTTCTGATCCACTTCACTCTGTATATTACTGTTAATATTAGTACTAGTACTATTTCTCCTTTCCTTACTTATAATCAGTGTTTCCAACTTGGGTGGGATTAGACAATAAATTGGAAATTTAGTCCAAATGTCTCATAGCACAGAAATCCCCTCTAAAATAACATTAGCAGATGGTATTTTGAAACAAAATATTGAATTTTATAATAATCCTTGTCAAATTTTATTCTGTTGATTTTCTTTTATGGTAGGGCACTATTTCTCTAAAATCCAGAAATAATTAAACATGGCATTTAACAAAAAGGAAAAATGAAAATGCAGTTGACATACAGAAATGAAAATCACAAGTTCTGATGTAAACCTATTACTAACACTGACAGAAAAAAAATGAATAAACTAAATTTTATACAATTATTTGTCTTTAAACCAATGATTAATCTTAAGCTTTTCATCTCAAATGATCTTAAAATTATGATCTCTTTTAAAAATGTTTCACTATTACATTGCTTGTGCCTGCATTATATCATTTTTTGTAGGTTAAAGATGGGAACACGTGTATACCTGTGGTGGATTCATGATGATATATGGCAAAACCAATACAATATTGTAAAGTTAAAAAATAAAATTAAAAACAGGACATTCTTTGATAATGTTCACAAAATGGCCTTTTCTCCTTTTCTCTCTCACACTTTATCAAATATACAGACTTCTCTAAATGCAAAACAACTTGCTGAAAATTTCATATTAACATGAACTCGTATTTATTGATATTTTCTCTGCTAAGTACTGTGTTATTAGTGTAAAGTTTTATATGCGAGATTTTATGGACTGAATATTTTCCCCCAAAATTCCAGGTTGAAACTCTCAACCCCAGTGGGATGGTATTTGGAAGTGTGGTCTTTGATAGGTAATCAGGGGCTAGATTAGGTCATTATGGGAGGCCTCTCACGATAGATTATCTTTTATAAGAGGAGAAGGAAACAGGAGAGCTCTCTTTCTCTGCCATGTGAGGATACTGCAAGAGGGTGGCCATCCGCGAACTGGAAAGAGGCCCTTCCTTACCAAGAACTCAAATCCGCCAGTGTTTAGATCTTGAACTTCCCAGCCTCCAGAACTGTGAGAAATAGATGTCTCATTTTTAATCTACCCACTTTATGGTATTTCATTACAGCAGGCCAATCTGACTAAGAAATTAATACTATGAAAGGGGTGCTGTTGTAATAAACACCTAAAAGTATAAAAGCTGCTTTGGAACTAGATAACAGGTAAAAGCTAAAAGTGTTTGGAGGTGCCCTCTGGAAAAACCTTACATTTCAAGGAAAGACTGTGTTAAATAGTAGCAAAAAAATTTTAGCTCGATTATGTGTGTGTCTTAGTATTTTGTGCAAGGTGGAACTAGAAGCAATGAAATTGGATATTTAGCTAAGATTTCAAAGAAAAAAAAAAAGGTTGATGGAGCAACTTGGTTCTTCCAGACTGCTTACAGTAAAAAACAAAAAGAGAAAAATGAAAGGAAAACAAAAATTTTAAACATAAAGAAACCAAAACTTAAAGATTTGGAAAATCTTGCCAAAAATTGAGAAAGCATTCTTCTGGAGAGAAGACTAACCAAAAGTGGGGGAGAGTAACAATTTGATAAGTAGATTAGTATGAGTGTGAGCCAGAATAGAACCTAACCAAGCCAAAAGACTGGAAATACTGCCAGTTTGAACTGAATGATATAGAGATAGGATGGAATGAAGGAACACTGCCAGACTTCTTACATTCAACAGGAAAATAAAGCTATCCATCTGTGCACTTGTGCTATTCTTCAAGAAAAGAGAATGGCCCCAAAGGTGGCAAGTCAGATATTATCAGCACTATCTCGTTAGTGTCAGCAGACCAGAGCTCATCCAACCAAAGCCAAATATGCATTGCCAGCTAGGGCTCTGACAGTGACAGTGCCGCACCAATGGATCAGGGAGGCAGAGCATCTGGTCAGAGGATTATTCTTGAGGCTTAAGATCTCACTGAATTTGCCTTCTCAGCTGTTGGGATTTGCCTAGGACCCATTACTTCTTCCTTAAATCTCTCTTTTGGAATGGAAATCTTAAGTCTATGCCCCACCATTGTATTTCTTTTTTCCTTCTTTTTTTTTAATATAAATTTATTTATTTTAATTGGAGGCTAATTACTTTACAATATTATATTGGTTTTGCCATACATTGACATGAATCCACCACGGGTGTACATGTGTTCCCCATCCTGAACCCCCCTTCCACCTCCCTCCCTATCCCATCCCTCTGGGTTATCCCAGTGCACCAGCCCTGAGCATACTGTATCATGCATCGAACCTGGACTGGTGATTCATTTCACATGTGACATTATACATGTTTCAATGCCATTCTCCCAAACCATTCCACCTTCGCCCTCTCCCAGAGTCCAAAAGACTCTTCTATATATCCATGTCTCCTTGCTGTCTCGCATACAGGGTTATCATTTCCATCTTTATAAATTCCATATATATATGTGTTAGTATACTGTATTGGTGTTTTTCTTTCTGGCTTACTTCACTCTGTATATTAGGCTCCAGTTTCATCCACGTCATTAAAACTGATTCAAATGCATTCTTTTTCATGTCTGAGTAATATTCCATTGTATATATGTAACACAGCTTTCTTATTCATTCATCTGCTGATGGACATCTAGGTTGCTTCCATGTTCTGGCTATTATAAACAGTGCTGCGATGAACATTGGGGTACAAGTGTCTCTTTCAATTCTTGTTTCCTCTGTGTGTATGCACAGCAGTAGGATTGTTGGGGCATATGGAGATCTATTTCCAGTTTTTTAAGGAATCTCCACACTGTTCTCCATAGTGGTTGTACTACTGTGCATTCCCACCAACAGTGTAAGAGGGTTCCCTTTTCTCCACACCCTCTCCAACATTTATTGCTTGTAGACTTTTGGATTAGCAGCCTTTCTGACTGGTGTGAAATGGTACCTCATTGTGGTTTTGATTTGCATTTCTCTGATAATGAGTGATGTTGAGCATCTTTGCATGTGTTTGTTAGCCATCTGTATGTCTACTTTGGAGAAATGTCTGTTTAGTTCCTTGGCCCATTTTTTGATTGGGTCATTTACTTTTCTGGAATTGAGCTGCATGAGTTGCTTGTATATTTTTGAGATTAATTCTTTGTCCTTGCTTCATTTGCTATTACTTTCTCCCATTCTGAAGGCTGTCTTGTCACCTTGCTTATAGTTTCCTTTGTTGTGCAAAAGCTTTTAAGTTTAATTAGGTTCCATTTGTTTATTTTTGCTTTATTTCCAACATTCTGGGAGGTGGGTCATAGAGGATCCTGCTGTGATTTATGTCGGAGAGTGTTTTGCCTATGTTTTCCTCTAGGAGTTTTATAGTTTCTGATCTTATATTTAGATCTTCAGTCCATTCCCAGTTTATTTTTGTGTATGGTGTTAGAAAATGTTCTAGATTCATTCTTTTACAAGTGGTTGGCCAGTTTTCACAGCACCACTTGTTAAAGAGATTGTCTTTAATCCATTGTATATTCTTGCCTCCATTGTCAAAGATAAGGTGTCATGAGGTGCATGGATTTATCTCTGGGCTTTCTATTTTGTTCCATTGATCTATATTTCTGTCTTTGTGCCAGTACCATACTGTCTTGATGACTCTGGTTTTGTAGTAGAGCCTGAAGTCATGAAGGTTGATTCCTCCAGTTCCATTCTTCTTTCTCAAGATTGCTTTGGTGATTCCAGGTTTTTTGTATTTCCATACAAATTGTGAAATTACTTGTTCTAGCTCTATGAAAAATACCATCTGTAGCTTGATAGGGATTGCATTGAATCTATAGACTGCTTTGGGTAGTATACTGATTTTCACTATATTGATTCTTCCAATCCATGAAAATGGTATATTTCTCCATCTATTTGTGTCCTCTTTGATTTCTTTCACCAGTGTTTTATAGTTTTCTATATATAGGTCTTTTGTTTCTTTAGGTAGATATAATCAAACTACCGCACAATTGCACTCATCTCACACATTAGTAAAGTAATGCTCAAAATTCTCCAAGCCAGGCTTCAGCAAAACATGAACCGTGAACTTCCAGATATTCAAGCTGGTTTTAGAAAAGGCAGAGGAACCAGAGATCAAATTGCCAACATCCGCTGGATCATGGTAAAAGCAAGAGAGTTCCAGAAAAATATCTATTTCTGCTTTATTGACTATGCCAAAGCCTTTGACTGTGTGGATCACAATAAACTGTGGAAAATTCTGAAAGATATGGGAATATCAGACCACCTGACCTGCCTCTTGAGAAACCTATATGTAGGTCAGGAAGCAACAGTTAGAACTGGACATGGAACAACAGACTGGTTCCAAATAGGAAAAGGAGTACGTCAAGGCTGTATACTGTCACCCTGCTTATTTAACTTATATGCAGAGTACATGCAGAGAAGGAAATGGCACCCCACTCCAGTACTCTTGCCTGGCAAATCCCATGGATGGAGGAGCCTGGTAGGCTGCAGTCCATGGGGTCGCTAAGAGTCAGACATGACTGAGCGACTTCACTTTCACTTTTCACTTTCCTGCATTGGAGAAGGAAATGGCAACCCACTCCTGTGTTCTTGCCTGGAGAAACCCAGGGATGGGGAGCCTGGTGGGCTGCCATCTATGGGGTCGCACAGAGTCAGAAATGACTTAAGCGACTTAGCAGCAGCAGCAGCAGCAGCAGAGTACATCATGAGAAACGCTGGGCTGGAAGAAGCACAAGCTGGAATGAAGATTGCCGGGAGAAATATCAATAACCTCAGATATGCAGATGACATCACCCTTGTGGCAGAAAGTGAAGAGGAACTAAAAAGCCTCTTGATGAAAGTGAAAGAGGAGAGTGAAAAAGTTGGCTTAAAGCTCAACATTCAGAAAACTAAGATCATGGCATCTGGTCCCATCACTTCATGGGAAATAGATGGGGAAACAGTGTCAGACTTTATTTTTCTGGGCTCCAAAATCACTGCAGATGTTGACTGAAGCCATGAAATTAAAAGATGCTTACTCCTTGGAAGGAAAGTTATGACCAACCTAGATAGCATATTGAAAAGCAGAGATATTTCTTTGCCAACAAAGGTCCATCTAGTCAAGGCTATGGTTTTTCCTGTGGTCATGTATGGATGTGAGAGTTTGACTGTGAAGAAAGCTGAGTGCCAATTGATGCCTTTGAACTGTGGTGTTGGAGAAGACTCTTGCGAGTCCCTTGGACTGCAAGCAGATCCAACCAGTCCATTCTAAAGGAGATCAGCTCT
The DNA here is from genome assembly GCF_019923935.1 of Bubalus bubalis. NCBI lineage: Eukaryota > Metazoa > Chordata > Mammalia > Artiodactyla > Bovidae > Bubalus > Bubalus bubalis. The sequence goes on along the minus strand of NC_059181.1, from coordinate 134,844,811 downwards.
GGGTGTTCTTTGGAAGGAATGATGTTAAAGCTGAGACTCCAGTACTTTGGCCACCTTATGCGAAGTGTTGACTCATTGGAAAAGGCTCTGATGCTGGGAGGGATTGGTGGCAGGAGGAGAAGGGCATGACAGAGGATGAGATGCCTGGATGGCATCACAGACTCAATGTACATGAGTTTGAGTGAACTCCAGGAGTTGGTGATGGACAGGGATGCCTGGCGTGCTGCAATTCACGGGGTCACAAAGAGTCGGACACAACTGATCAACTGAACTGAACTGATTCCTAAGTATTTTATTCTTTTCGTTGCAGTGGTGAATGGAATTATTTCCTTAATTTCTCTTTCTGTTTTCTCATTGTTAGTGTATAGGAATGCAAGGGATTTCCCTGTTTTGATTTTATATCCTGCAACTTTACCATATTCATTGATTAGCTCTAGTAATTTTCTGGTGGAGTCTTTAGGGTTTTCGCTGTCGAGGATCATGTCATCTGCAAACAGTGCGAGTTTTACTTCTTCTTTTCCAATCTGGATTCCTTTTATTTCTTTTTCTGCTCTGATTGCTCTGGCCAAAACTTCCAAAACTATGTTGAATATTTTTGCAAGTGAGAGTGGGCACCCTTGTCTTTCTCCTGATTTAAGGGGAAATGCTTTCAATTTTTCACCATTGAGTATAATGTTAGCTATGGGTTTGTCATATATAGCTTTTATTATGTTGAGGTATGTTCTTTCTATTCCTGCTTTCTGGAGGGTTTTTATCATAAATAGATGTTGAATTTTGTCAAAGGCTTTCTTGCATCTATGAGATAATCATATGGTTTTTAATCTTTCCATTTGTTAATGTGGTGTATTACATTGATTGATTTATGAATATTGAAGAATCCTTGCATACCTGGGATAAAGCCCACTTGGTCATGATGTATGATCTTTTTAATATGTTGTTGGATTCTGTTTGCTAGAATTTTGTTAAGGATTTTTGCATTTATGTTCATCAGTGATATTGCCCTGTTGTTTTCTTTTTTTGTGGCATCTTTTTGGTTTTGGTATTAGAGTGATGGTGGCCTCATAGTATGAGTTTGGAAGTTCATCTTCCTCTGCAATTTTCTGGAAGATTTTGGGTATGCTAGGTGTTAGGTCTTCTCTAAATTTTTGGTAGAATTCAGCTGTGAAGCCGTCTGGTCCTGGGCTTTTGTTTGTTGGAAGATTTCTGATTACAGTTTCAATTTCCATGCTTGTGATGGGTCTGATAAGATTTTCTATTTCTTTCTGGTTCAGTTTTGGAAAGTTGTACTTTTCTAAGAATTTGCTCATTTCTTCCAAGTTGTCCATTGTATTGGCATATAGTTGCAGATAGTCGTCTCTTACAATCCTTTTTATTTCTGTGTTGTCTGTTGTGATCTCTCTATTTTCATTTCTAATTTTATTGATTTGGTTTTTCTCCCTTTGTTTCTTGATGAGTCACCACCATTGTATTTTTGGAAGCACATAACTTGTCTGGTTTAAAGGTTTACAACAAGAGGGAAACTGGTCCCAGGATGAATCTTGAGTCTTATCCAAATCTGACTTAGATGATATTTGGATGAGACTTTGGATTTAAATGCATGAAAGAGTTAAGAGATTGGGGGTGCTGAAATACAGTTCATGTATTTTATATTTGAAAAGGGCATGAATTTGGGGGCTCAGAAGTAATGACTGATGACTGTACACATGGACATCACCATATTTTCAACATCAAAACCAGACTGATTATGTTCTTTGCGGACAAAGATGGAGAAGCTCAATACAGTCAGCAAAAACAAGACCTGGAGCTGATTGTGGCTCATATCATGAGCTCCTTATTGCAAAAATTCAGGCTGAAATTGAAGAAAATAAGGAAAACCACTAGGTCATTTCATTTCACTTCAGTTAAATTCAGTCGCTCAGTCGTGTCCAACTCTTTGTGACCCCATGAATCACAGCATGCCAGATCTCCCTGTCTATCACCAACTTCCGGAGTTTACCCAAACTCATGTCCATTGAGTCGGTGATGCCATCCAGCCATCTCATCCTCTGTCATCCCCTTCTCCTCCTGCCCCCAATCCCTCCCAGCATGAGGGTCTTTCCCAATGAGTCAACTCTTTGCATGAGGTGGCTAAAGTATTGGAGTTTCAGCCTCAGCATCAGTCCTTCCAATGAATACCCAGGACTGGTCTCCTTTAGGATGGACTGGTTGGATCTCCTTTCAGGTATGACCTAAATCAAATCTCTTATTATATAGTGGAGGTGACAAACAGATTCAAGGGATTAGATCTGGTAGACACAGTGCCTGAAGAATTATCAATGGAGACTTGTAACACTGTACAGGAAGCAGTGACCAAACCATCCCAAAGAAAAAGAAATGCAAGAAGGAAAAGTGATTGTCTGAGTAGGCTGTACAAACAGTTGAGGAAAGAAGAGAAGTAAAAGGCAAGGGAGAAAGATGTACCCAACTGAATGCAGAGTTCCAGAGAACAGCAAAGAGAGATAAAAAATAAATAAATAAATAAAAAATTTCTTCAACGACCAATGCAAAGAAATAGAGGAATACAATAGACTAGGAAGGGCTAGATATTTCTTCAAGAAAATTGGGGCTATAAAGGGAACATTTCATGCAAGGATGGGTATGATAAAGGACAGAAATGATAAGGACATAACAGAAGCAGAAGAGATTAAGAAGAGGTGGAAAGGATACACAGAAGAACAATACCAAAAAAAAAAAAAGTCTTAATGATCCAGATAACCACAATGGTGTGGTCACTCATCTAGAGGTCATTCAACCTGGAGTGTGAAGTCAAATTAGCCTTAGGAAGCATTACTATAAACAAAGCTAGTGGAGGTGATGGAATTCAAGCTGAGCTATTTCAAATCCCAAAAGATGATGCTGTTAAAGTGCTGCAACCAATATGGCAGCAAGTTTGGAAAGCTCAGCAGTGGCCACAGGACTGGAAAAGGTCAATTTTCATTCCAATCCCAAAGAAGGTCAATGCCAAAGTATGTTCAAACCACTGCACAATTGTGCTCGTTTCACAGGTTAGCAAGGTAATGTTCAAAAGCCTTCAGCCCAGGCTTCAACAGTGCACAAACTAAGAACTTCCACATGTACACGCTGGATTTATAAAAGGCAGAGGAATCAGATATTAAATTATCAACATCCACTGGATCACAGGAAAAGCAAGAGAGTTCCAGAAAAACATCTACTCTTGCTTCATTGATTATACTAAAGCATTTGACTGTGTGGATCACAACAAACTGTGGGAAATTCTTAAAGAGATGGAATACCAGACCACCTTACCTGCCTCCTGAGAAATCTGTATGCAGGTCAAGATGCAACAGTTAGAACCAAACATTAACAATGGACTGGTTCCAAACAGGAGAAGGAGTATGTCAAGGCTGTATGTTGTCACCTTGCTTATTTAACTTCTATGCACAGTACATCATATGAAATGATGGGCTGGATGAATCACAGTCTGGAATCAAGATTGCCAGGAGAAATATCAACAACCTCACATATGCAGATGATACCACACTAATGTCAGAAAGTGAAAAGGAACTAAAAAGCCGCTTGATGAAGGTGGAAGAGGAGAGTGAAAAATATGGCTTAAAATTCAACATTCAAAAAACAAAGATCATGGCATCCGGACCCATCACTTCATGGAAAAGATGGGGAAAAATGGAAACAGTGGCAGATTTTATTTTCTTGGGGTCCAAAACCACTACAGATGGTGACTGTGGCCATGAAATTTAAGGTGCTTGCTCCATGGAAGAAAAGCTATGACAAACCTGGATGGCATATTTGGAGTTGAACCAAAGAAGGCTGAGCACAAAGGAATTGATGCTTTCAAACTGTGGTGCTGGAGAAGACTCTTGAGATTCACCTTTGACAGCAATGAAATCAAACCAGTCAATCCTAAAGGAAATTAACCCTGAATATCCATTGGAAAGACTGATGCTGAAGCTGAAGCTCCAAAACTTTGGTCACCTGATGTGAAGAGTCAAGTCACTGGACAAAACCCTTTCCTGATGATGGGAAAGGTTGAGGGCAAGAGGAGAAGGGGACAACAGAATATGAGACGGTTGGATGGGATCACTCACTCAATGGTCAAGAGTTTGAGTAAACTCTGGGAGATAGTGAAGGACAGGGAAGCCTGGTGTGTGGCAGTCCATGGGGTCTCAAAGAGTTGGACACAGCTTAGCAACTGAACAACAACAAAAACAATGTGGAATCCATTCACCTGGTATGAATTTCCTTGGTTCTCATCCAGATTCAAGTAGTTGAAGTGTAATTATAGTGTTGCAGATAATCTGAATATTGTCATTATAAGACAATTATGAAAAACTATAAAATGCTTTAAAAATAGTAATGCATTTGCAGGTATGCAACTATCATATATATTATACTATGTATGTACTATGGTATATTTGAATTATTACTGCATAAAATATTGGAGTCAAAATATTTAATACATCATGATTTAACAAAATTATGATCAGATTTAATAAAATGATTTTACATGTCCTACTTTATGTAACAAATTACATAAAGTTCTGCTTTCTATAATCTCTGCCTTAATTTTATAGTAACAAATAGAAATAAGAGTGCCTTAATTAACCATTCCATTTAGAACCTCTTCTAATGAGGAACTTAAACAGTAATTTTGAGACAAATATATGTGGATATGTATGAGTACATTTGCCAGAGTTGTTCTCTAAGCATGATTAAATGTAAGCTGATGAACACTTGAAACAAAATGATGCATTTACATAGAATTTATACTCACAATACACCATCTTGTCCTCACAGTGACCCATTTTGCAAGTAAGAAGCTTTGATGTAGATTAAGAAACTTGCTCAAGTTTACAAATACAGTTGCTGTTAGGGCTCATGTGCTTCCTGATCTGTGGCCAGTGCTCTTTTCACTCTATTTCCAAGAAACTCATAGTTCATTATTTTTTCAAGTCTTAGTAAATTCATCTGAAAGCTACCCACTCTCAATTTTACAAAATGTCATATTAATCAATTCTTTATCACAACCATAAGAAGGCTTTTGAAAAATTTTGGATGATAACTTGAAGAGGATTTTTAAAGGAACATAGAAGTATTTGACATTCAAGAAAAAAAGTTGTCAAGTGTTACAGAGATTTCTGCACAATTATTTTTTAAATTTTATTTTATTTAACTTTACAATACTGTATTGGTTTTGCCATATATCAAAATGAATCTGCCACAGGTATACATGTGTTCCCCATCCTGAGCCCTCCTCCCTCCTCCCTCCCCATACCATCCCTCTGGATCGTCCCAGTGCACCAGCCCCAAGCATCCAGTATCGTTCTGCACAATTTTTTAAGAGACTCTGAATTTAACTTCTACAAGCACATGGGGAATGAGAAAGACTTTACACTCTCTACTGAGCTATTGTTATGACTTGTGTTTTCTAAACTATATTAACTACCTTGACCCTATGTAGGTGTTCCTTAATGAAAAAATAGCAAGGAATCCTCACAAATTATAAGTACATAAGAATAGTTCCTAATGTGTTCAACATAATCAGTTATTGTGCTGTGAATGTACTGCAATAGAAATCAAAAGTGATTGGAGAAATCACAGCAGGATCCCTCTATGAATCCACCTCCCAGAATATTGGAAATAAAAGCAAAAATAAACAAATGGGACCTAATTAACCTTAAAAGCTTCTGCACATCAAAGGAAACTATTAGCAAGGTGAAAAGACAGCCTTCAGAATGGGAGAAAATAATAGCAAATGAAGCAACTGACAAACAACTAATCTCAAAAATATACAAGCAACTCCTACAGCTCAACTCCAGAAAAATGAATGACCCAATCAAAAAATGGGCCAAAGAACTAAATAGACATTTCTCCAAAGAAGACATACAGATGGCTAACAAACACATGCAAAGGTGCTCAACATCACTCAATATCAGAGAAATGCAAATCAAAACCATTATGAGGTACCATTTCACACCAGTCAGAATGGCTGCGATCCAAAAGTCTACAAATAATAAATGCTGGAGAAGGTGTGGAGAAAAGGGAACCCTCTTACACTGTTGGTGGGAATGCAAACTAGTACAGCCACTATGGAGAACAGTGTGGAGATTCCTTAAAAAACTGGAAATAGAACTGCCTTATGATCCAGCAATCCCACTGCTGGGCATACACACTGAGGAAACCAGAATTGAAAGAGACATGTGTACCCCAATGTTCATCGCAGCACTGTTTATAATAGCCAGGACATGGAAGCAACCTAGATGTCCATCAGCAGATGAATGGATAAGAAAGCAGTGGTACATATACACAATGGAGTATTACTCAGCCATTAAAAAGAATACATTTGAATCAGTTCTAATGAGGTGGATGAAACTGGAGCCTATTATACAGAGTGAAGTTAGCCAGAAAGAAAAACACCAATACAGTATACTAACGCATATATATGGAATTTAGAAATATGGTAACAATAACCCTGTGTACAAGACAGCAAAAGAGACACTGATGTATAGAACAGTCTTATGGACTCTGTGGGAGAGGGAGAGGGTGGGAAGATTTGGGAGAATGGCATTGAAACATGTAAAATATCATGTATGAAACGAGTTGCCAGTCCGGGTTCGATGCACGATACTGGATGCTTGGGGCTGGTGCACTGGGACGACCCAGAGGGATGGTATGGGGAGGGAGGAGGGAGGAGGGTTCAGGATGGGGAACACATGTATACCTGTGGTGGATTCATTTTGATATTTGGCAAAACTAATACAATTATGTAAAGTTTAAAAATAAAATAAAATTAAAAAAAAAAAGCAGAGACATTACTTTGCCAACAAAGGTCAAAAAAAAAAAAAAAAGGAGATTGGAGTTGCAACTCTTTTTTTTTCCACTGATATCTTATTTATTTTTATTTATTTATTTTCTTACTTTTTTAATATAAATTTATTTAATTTAATTGGAGGTTAAGTGAGTTTTTTCAAGGACAAGCGTTTTCTTAAAATTCAAATAAGCAGAGCATTTTTCAATCATTATGCTAAAGGAAGAAATAAATACTTCTAAAATAAGCAGATATTGGCTGAAATGACAAAAGAAGCAAAATGGGCAGCTCAGGAAAACCTAGATGGGAATTTTCTCTATAAGATCACAGACACTTGAAAAAATTCAGTTGAAGTTAAATAATTTCTACCCAGTACCTTGGGCTTCCCTGGTAGTTGAGATGGTAAAGAATTTGCCTGCAATACGGGAGACCTGGGTTCAATCCCGAGGTTGGGAAGATCCCCTGGGGGAGAAAATGACAACCCACTCCAGTATTCTTGCCTGGAGAATCCCAGGGACAGAGGAGCCTGGCAAGCTACAGTCCATGGGGTTGCAAACAGTTGGACACGACTGAGCAACTAAGCACAGCACACATCTAGTACCTACTATGTGCAAAAGAATAAAATAAACATTTATTTTCTGCTTAAAGTGTGCCAAACAACACTAGAAGCCTCATTATTAGTATTAGCACTAACATTAGTATTTATTAATACTCACAACTCTGGGAGGTAGGTAGCATTATCCTGTTTGTACATCGAGAAAACTGAGGCTCAGAGAGGTGAGGAAGCAAGGTGTTACCAACCTTCAAGCCTCTCATGTTGCAAGTAGTAGGTATTTTATTTATTTATTTTTTAATTTTATTTTATTTTTAAACTTTACATAACTGTATTAGTTTTGCCAAATATCAAAATGAATCCACCACAGGTATACATGTGTTCCCCATCCTGAACCCTCCTCCCTCCTCCCTCCCCATTCCATCCCTCTGGGTCGTCCCAGTGCACCAGCCCCAAGCATCCAGTATCGTGCATCGAACCTGGACTGGCAACTCATTTCATACATGATATTTTACATGTTTCAATGCCATTCTCCCGCAAGTAGTAGGTATTTTAATTTTTAGTTTTCAAGTAGTGAACCTGAGATCCAGGCAGGTTACGTCAACTGCAAAAATTCACAAAGGTGGTGAATGCTTTGATTATAACTCCAATAGTACAGCTAGATTGCCATTACCCACCAGTGATTTTCCAACTTCAGCATGCATCAGAATCATCTTATTAAAACAGAGGTACTGAACCAGAGATTGCTGGACTCCATCCCCAGAGTTTGAATTGGGAAGACTGGGGTGGGGCCCAAGAGTTTCCATTTCTAAGAAGTTTCTAAATTATGCTGCAGCTGCTGCTAGTCCAGGGAATATACTTTGATAACTACTCTGGGAACAGTAGTAAAGAGAACAAACAAGTATAGTTGAAGTTGAACAAATGGATTAAAAGGCTAAAAGATATATTATCAGAACAATAACAGTCAATTACAAGTTCCATATGAAAGGTAAAAGAGAGCCATTGATGGGATTTTAAGATGTTGTCATAGGGATTACAGGGATGTCATAGGGATGATAGTTGAGAGCAAGATATAAGGCTACCTACTTCTTTTAACTTTCCCTTTACTTTAACAGAAACAGAATAATGTCTTCAGACTGAAGCTAATGTTACATGGCTTTTAAATTACTCTTTTGTTTTTGTTTTGCATTCAGCATATCTTATTTTGAGCAATAGAGAGTTAACCCACTGAAATCTTTAAGGAAACCATTTTTCCTGTTTCTTTCATTTCTTTGTTTGTTTGTTGCTGTGGATTTTTTTTTTTAACCAATTTCATTTTAAGTGATAGACAGGGATTTTCCCCCTTTAATGGTAAAAGGATCAAGTAAATTGGATTTAAGATGTTTAATTAAGTCAGTTCACAGACAAATGGACTTGATGACTGGCAGGTTATTGTGGTGTGATCCATGAGAAACAACTGCAATTAGACTAAATGTGTGGACGTAAGATTGAGATTTTTTTCAAGGTCAAGCCACAGAACTCATTTGGAAAAGAATTAACAGAATGCAGACAAAGAATCAATATGAAAACCATCTAGTGGACACATAAACAATACAATAATGCCTGTGAACTCGAGTCCACACCTATTGCCAATTGATCCTGGGGATAAATTGTGGCATGAAAATAGTTTATATATAAGCATATATCTGTATCATATTATTTCCTTGAAATGCATTTAACTATGGCTGGAAAATATTTCAGTCTTAACACAGGGAGAAATGCACTTCTTCATTCACTGTCTGGACTACTAGAAAGTAGTTTTTATTTTTCCTTACATTAGTAGAGTATAAACTCTGTTGGAGATGAAAATAAGTTCTAAGGAAAATATTAAATAAGTAGGGGAAAAAACAACCAGGATCTAAGGCAGGATTTCTGAACTTTTGTGCTATGGCAATCTGAGGGTATATGAACACCCTTTCTCAGACTAATATTCTTAATGCATAAAACAAATCAGATAGAATTTCAAAGAAATATAATGAAACATATAAAATATTAATAACTGAATATACTATTATTATATACTAATATACATGTTTCCCCATCTATTTCCCATGAAGTGATGGGACCGGAAGCCATGATCTTCGTTTTCTGACTGTTGAGCCTTAAGCAAACTTTTTCACTCTCCACTTTAACTTTCATCAAGAGGCTTTTTCGTTCCTATTCTTTGGCATAGTCAATAAAGCAGAAATAGATGTTTTTATGGAACTCTCTTGCTTTTTCCATGATTCAGCAGATGTTGGCAATTTGGTCTCTGGTTCCTCTGCCTTTTCTAAAACCAGCTTGAACAACTGGAAGTTCATGGTTCACGTATTGCTGAAGCCTGGTTTGGAGAATTTTGAGCATACTTTACTAGCATGTGAGATGAGTGCAATTGTGCGGTAGTTTGAGCATTCTTTGGCATTGCCTTTCTTTGGGATTGGAATGAAAACTGGCCTTTTCCAGTCCTGTGGCCCCTGCTGAGTTTTCCAAATTTGCTGGCATATTGAGGGCAGCACTTTCACAGCCTCATCTTTCAGGATTTGAAATAGCTCAACTGGAAGTCCATCACCTCCACTAGCTTTGTTCGTAGTGATGCTTTCTAAGGCCCATTTGACTTCACATTCCAGGATGTCTGGCTCTAGGTCAGTGATCACACCATCGTGATTATCTGGGTCATGAAGATCTTTTTTGTACAGTTCTTCTGTGTATTCTTGCCACCTCTTCTTAATATCTTCTGCTTCTCTTAGGTCCATACCATTTCTGTCCTTTATTGAGCCCATCTTTGCATGTAATGTTCCCTTGGTATCTCTGATTTTCTTGAAGAGATCTCTAGTCTTTCCCATTCTGTTGTTTTCCTCTATTTCTTTGCATTGGTCGCCGAGGAAGGCTTTCTTATCTCTTCTTGCTATTCTTCGGAACTCTGCATTTAGGTGCTTATATCTTTCCTTTTCTCTTCTCTTCTTTTCACAGCTATTTGTAAGGCCTCCCCAGACAGCCATTTTGATTTTTTGCATTTCTTTTCCATGGGGATGGTCTTGATCCCTATCTACTGTACAATGTCATGAACCTCATTCCATAGTTAATCAGTGGAAACAGTGTCAGACTTTATTTTTGGGGGCTCCAAAATCACTGCAGATGGTGACTGCAGCCATGAAATTAAAAGACGCTTACTCCTTGGAAGGAAAGTTATTACCAACCTAGATAGCATATTCAAAAGCAGAGACATTACTTTGCCAACTAAGGTCCATCTAGTCAAGGCTATGGTTTTTCCTGTGGTCATGTATGGATGTGAGAGTTGGACTGTGAAGAAGGCTGAGTGCCGAAGAATTGATGCTTTTGAACTGTGGTGTTGGAGAAGACTCTTGAGAGTCATTTGGACTGCAAGGAGATCCAACCAGTCCATTCTGAAGGAGATCAGCCCTGGGATTTCTTTGGAAGGAATGATGCTAAAGCTGAAACTCCAGTACTTTGGCCACCTCAGACAAAGAGTTGACTCATTGGAAAAGACTCTGATGCTGGGAGGGATTGGGGGCAGGAGGAGAAGGGGACGACAGAGGATGAGATGGCTGGATGGCATCACTGACTCGATGGACGTGAGTCTGAGTGAACTCTGGGAGTTGGTGATGGACAGGGAGGTCTGGCGTGCTGCAATTCATGGGGTCGCAAAGAGTCGGACACGACTGAGCGACTGAAATGAACTGAACTAAATATACATGTTTCTTTGTCAGTGAGTTGGTAACAAATTAATATGCTTTAGAAAAGCAAGTTAAAATTAACCTGTGTAACACTTCGGTGTGAAGGTAGTGCCTGCTTGGTTTGAATAAGACCATTAACCTGTGGGGCAATACACATGTCATACTGGATATCCAATCAATTCTTATATTTTTATTTTCATGGTCACAAGAGCAGAAAATGTCTGTTTGCAAAGAGATATTATTGAAAATGGAATTAAAACCTTCCCAGCTCTCTTTAAAATGCTAGGATAGGTTTCTCAAACTGAACATTATGACTGTCCAAGAACTTTTGATTTAGACTCCAATAGTAGTAAATTCTTTTGTTCTAACAATCAATGAGTTCATCTTTAGCTAGTTTAACATCTTTGATAATACAGTTTATATTAGAAGAAAGGAATGTGAATCCATGTTTTAATTTTAATGCTATTAATGTAAAATATATGTTGCAAATGTTCTGATGTGTTTTTCTGATATTTGCAGAGTTCTCTTTCCCAATTAATGAGCTGAGAATTTTACCTCTCTACTCCATTTGGGTAAAGCATTTCCTCCAGGTTAAAGTTTGCAAGAATGTTGACCTCTACTTCTTCCTTTTTGGCAGCTTAGCCAAGAAAGCTTAGATATTTTATGAAGCATCTGCAATGAGGACTTAAAGATGTTGAAAAATTTATATTACCCACATGGTTAAATTATCTGTCAAGTAAATCATCTAATAGGAAAAATCCTTTCTTTCAAACTGATTCAAGAGAGTTTTATGAGTTTGGTTTTGGTTTTTTAAAAAAGTGATCTCTGCCCTTGGTTTAAACCATCACTGTAAGGCTTATCTTGGAAGCCATATAACTTCCATATGCTCAAGTAGAGCATAATATTTTCCTTCCACTATTTGGAAATAAATCTTTAAAGCTGAAGAGATTCAGAGATCTGCATCTGATCTTATTAAAAATTTATGGGTCTTGACAAAACTTCTTACAGCCTTATTGACAAAGTCTTTGTTGCCAGTGCATGTTTCTGTATAAAGGAGTGAGTGACAATGACATGAGATTCTTGTTTTTCTTTTTTACTAAAGTGGCAAAACCAGATGTGTTACCAACCATTATAGAAGATCCATCTGTGCAAAGAGTATGAAGCTTTTTATCCCAGTCAAATATTTATTTGGCAAAATAACTTTTTACTATTTCCAAACATCAGCAGCTTTTTCAGCATCCAAAAGAGACTCACGAAATAGGATTCTTTTTTTTTTTGAAAGTGTCAGTATGCATATCATGAATAAAAAAAAATCTGTTGGCCACCTTAAGAGATGCCTACAGCTTCATCTAGTTACACAGTCAATGGGACTACTGAAGCTGCTAATTTCCTTATCATCTGCTTCAAATATAAATCACAATATTTGTATAGGGACCAACTTCTAATTTTTTCACCTGTTCTATCCACAAACCATCTTAATATCTTCCCATCCATGTGACTTACTAAAGTCTCTGTAATGGTGTGCAACTCCAAATACTGAGCACTCTCATGGCTGCTCTGATAGACTATCACAATTTTAGAGTAATAATGAGCATAGATGATATTTCAAAACTAAAATATGATAGGAAAATATAGGTGATTTTTATTGGTGACAAAAATCATTGGCACTACCAAAGATACTGTGGTTTGCTTTCTGCATTCACTAGGAAGGAAAACACATGGAATACCTGAAATTTACCCATGGATCTCTTAGGGACCTATAGATCTAAGCTTAAGAAACCCTGATGAAGATGGTTACCAATGGACAGAACTGTTACACGATCGCCTTTCAACTTTTTACTTATGAATGTTTCACTTTGCAATTATTCAATATAACTTTTTTGCTTTTCCTGGTGGGTTTAAGTCTGGAGTGAATAGTTTTTGATTACCATGCTTATTTTTTCTATTTATCTCTAATCCTATTCTAAGATAACACTAGAAATGGACAATTTAAGATTCCCTCCCATATTCCATTTCAGCTTCTAGTCAAGGTATATTTTAAGGAAAGGAGTCAGTAACTTCAGAGGACCATCATGAAATGTCCCAGTTAGACAAATAATGAGCTTAGAGTTGGGGGTTGAAGAAAGAGATGATAAGAATTGATGTACAGGATGCAAAATGAAAATTATCTAAATTGTTGCTATTTATTCCCAACATATTTGCTGTTAACCATGTTGCATTTTGATAATATGAAAATTATTTAATCTAAATGCAAGTAGAATATTTTCTAAATTCAAAAATTCTTAATGCAAGCACTTTAACTTTGACAAATTCCTTTCTCATTGCAAAATAGGAGTACTAATAATTCCTATATAATAGGCTTACTGTGATGATTAAATGACAGAAGTAGTATAAAATTCTAAGCAAAATGACTAGAAAATAGTCAGTACTCAATAAATCTTATCATTTACTATCATTATCACAATTCTTTTTTTTATAGTTAGATAATATTTAAAAATCAGAGGGAAGTCATCAAAATATTTTAAAAAGTCAGCACAATAAGGTTTATATTTTAGAGAAATACAAGTAGTGATATGGCAATGGTAGCTTTTGGTGATATTTATTTTTATCTTATTTTAATATCAATTTATTAGTAATGGCTATCATTATAACATTTTAATACTGTTTCAATTTTGTTTCATCAAGGACAATAACAAGACAAATACATTTATTTTAAAGACTCCTAATCCAGGGACTTTCACAGTTTTGTCGATGAAAAAAAAATTGTACTAACTACTTCAGAAATTATTGCTACTACCAGTCATGTGAATGAAGGTGAAGATGACTTTAAAAATAAGAATTCAGGGGAGAAAAGTTACAGGAATTTGATCATCACAGAAAGGAAGGCACACAGTACATACAAATATCTAGTTTCCAGGCACAAAAAAGGAAATGATGCATTTATTTATCATATATTTGTTGAACGTTAACAAATGTATGTTATTATGTTAGGAACTCATAGGTACATGGGATGCATCAGTTGAATTAAAAAAAAAAAAAAAGTAAAACAAAACTTCCTGCACTCATGGAGATGATGTTCTAGTAAGGCAGAGGAAGAAGGACAATAAACAATAATTATAATAAATAAATGCCATGCTAAGCTGAAAGGAAATAAGAGCTATGGAAAAAAAATAGTAAATCAGAAGAAAAAAAATGAGAAATTTTGAGGTAAAATAAAGTTATAATCCTAAATCGAGAGGTCAGGGTAGATACACTTCATTTGTACCATACATTTAGGCAAAAATGTGAAGGAAATAAGAAAGTTAATCACATTCAGAGAAAAGCATTATAGGGGAAAAAAATAGCTGGTACAAAAGGTTCTACATTTTTTAATGTGCCCATTATGACAGAAATAATGAAAGGATTCTATTGGGGCTGAAATAGAGAAACTAAAGGAAGAACAGTGGAAGATAAAGTCAAGGAAGTAACATAGGAGTGGGAGGCAGATCATGGAAAGCTTTTGAGGCAATGGAATGACTTGAATTTTACTCTAACTTGGGGAGACATGACAGTCTCCCCAATACTTATATTCTGACTTGTATTTTAAAATAATATTTTTGAGTGCAGTGTTGAGACTTCATTATAGAGCAGCAAGGACATAGTCAGAAAAACCAATTTACACCAAGAGAAATGAATAGGTTGGACTAGGGTGGTAGCAGTGGAGGTGCTGAGAGATGGTCAGATTCTAGATATGATTCATAGGTTAAATAGACAGGGTTTGTTGATGGATTGGATACAGAGTGTGGTGGGGGGGTGGGGAAACAGAGTCTGGGACAGAGTCAAGATTTCAGAACTGAGAAAGTAAAACTGTGGAGTTACCATAAAATGAGATTAAAAAAGGCCCCACCCAGGAAGACCAAGTTTGAGGACTTCTGTTTTGAATATGTTGCCTTTTACATGTCTGTTGGATTTCCAAGTGCAAATGCTTAGTAAGTAGTTGAATACAGCGGTCTGGTGTTTAGGAATGTGAAAAAGTTTATTAGGAGTCAGAAGTAATCAAATAAGATGAATGAGAAATCGCCTAATAACAACAGACAGAGGTCTGGTGCAGTTAAGGGAATAAAAGCTTAATTGGCAGTCAATTTAAAAGAAAATAAGACAAGAGTAATTTGAGGTACTGTGTACCATCAACTGTTTCAAGGAATTTAGCTGCAGGTGGAGTACAAAGAAATTAGTCAGCTAGGAGGAAACAAGAAGAGCTTTTTGCTTGTTGTTAAGATGGGAAGAATAAGAGTATGCTGGTATTCTGATGAAAATAATTCATTATAAAACAAGCAGCTAATGATGAAGAAAAGGAGGGAGTTACTGGAATATTATTTTTGAATAGGAAAGAAGAAAGGAGATTTCATGTATAGGTGAGAGACTCAGTATAAATAGGTACACAGAGTTCATGTATGAAACAAGAAGTATACTGGCTCTTAATATGTGCTTGCTTTAGAGCTATGAAAACTGTTACTCATATTATCTGGCAAATAAAATTTACATGGTTTGGTTTTGAGCAAATATATATAAATATATGTAGGCATAGAGACCACTTTGTGGGTATATATGGTAGCAACAGTCTATGGAAGCTTGTTTTTAAACATTTTTACTTTGGAAACTCAAATTTACAAGAGAAAACAGTATAATAAACCTCTATGTACCATTATCATTTCAAATTTAGCATCGTTTGCCAATCTTGTTGGAGAAGGCAATGGCACCCCACTCCAGTACTCTTTGCCTGGAAAATCCCATGGACGGAGGAGCCTGGCAGGCTGCAGTCCATGGGGTCGCAAAGAGTCGGACAGGACTGAGCGACTTCACTTTCAGTTTTCACTTTCATGCATTTGAGAAGGAAATGGCAACCCACTCCAGTGTTCTTGCCTGGAGAATCCCAGGGACGGGGGAGCCTGGTGGGCTGCCGTCAATGGGGTCGCACAGAGTTGGACACGAGTGAAGTGACTTAGCAGCAGCAGCCAATCTTGTTTCATCAAAACATCTGAGTTTTTGCCAAGGTACTGTAATTCAAATACCAGATATTATATTATTTCACGCATAAAATCTTCAGCATTCACTTCTAATAGGATTTTTTTCTTTTAACATAACTACCATACCATTGACACAATACTAAATTTAAGAGTAATCTTGCAATATTACCCAATTCTCAAGGCTGATAATCCTTTCTGTGCTAAGGTGCTTAGTCATTTACTCATATCAGACTCTTTGGGACCCCATGAACTCTAGCCCACCAGGCTCCTCTGTCCATAGAATCCTCCAGGCAAGAAAACTGGAGTGGGTAGCCAGTTTCCTTCTCCAGGGGATCTTCCTAATCAGGGGTTGAAGCCCTGTCTCCTGCATAGCAGGAGAGTTCTCTACCACTGAGCCACCAGGGAAGCCACAAATTTTCATTCCATCCTCAAATTTCACTGATTATCAAGCCTAAAAAGACATAGAGCAACTGTAAACTCTTAGTACTAAGTGAAAACACCAGTCTAAAAAGACTACATACTAGGCAATTCTAACTTTATGACATTCTGGAAGATGTAAAACTGTGGAGACACTAAAAAATCAGTGGTTGCTAGGGATGAGCATAAGAATAGGCAGAGCACAGAGGACTTTCAGGGCAATGAAAACACTGCATCTGATACTCTAATGGCGGATACAAGTCATTATACATTTATCCAAACACACAGAATGTATAGCACAAAGAGTGAAACCTAAAGTAAACTATATTTTGAGACATCATCATTTATCAATGTAGGTTCATTAAGTATAAGAAATTTACCCTCTGGAGAGAAATGCTGATAATGAAAGAGACTATGTATGTGTGTGGGGGGGTGGGGGCAAGGGTATATGAGAAACTCTGTACCATCCTTTCAATTTTACTATGAATCTAAAATTCGTCTTAAAAATATAAAGTGCTATAAAGATTTTTCATAGATAAATGTGTTTATCTATGTTTATTGTTTCATGATCTATGTTTATTTAACTATGTTTATTGTTTATCCTTTATTGTTTCATGATTTGAGGTTATAGTTTGGAAGACTACATCTTCTGGTTATAATGAAATTTATCCATGTTCTTTTCTAATGCTTATATAGTTTCATATTTTACGTTTAGACCTCTGATACATTTAGAATTTCTCTTGGTGCATGAGATGAAGTATTTATCCAGTTTTATATTATTTCATTTGATGATCCAGTTTTCAAATTATCTCTTATTAAAATGTTCTTCTTTAATTCACAGATTGGGGATTTTTGTCTTCATCAATATTGAATTTTCATGTAAAGTTGAGCCTTTGGGGGAACTTCAATAATTTTGTTTCATTAATCTGTCTATTCAAGCATCAATACCATATTATTTTAAAAGAGGCTTTTATAACATGTTTTAAGGTCTATTAAGTTTATCCCACTTCTCATTGTTCTTTTTATCACAGTTTCATGAGGGCTTTTTTTTTTTTTTTGGTTCACTCCTCCAAATGAACTTCATAATAAATTATCTAGCTGATGATACTTTAATTGTGTTTGCATTAAAATATAGTTCCATTGTCATCAATTCAATTTCCTTAGTGAAACAGAATGAAAGATCATCAATGAAGAGTGAAGACTAGGGAGAGATATTGGAATATAAGGAGAGAGAAGAGGTAAAGTAGTTATCTAGGAGACAGGAGAGCTGCCCTTATAAGGCAGCATTAAGAATCCATTTGAGGTTTGTGGTCTTGAATTTACATGAATATCAGCCTATAGAGTTGTGTGTTCTTCTCCAGTCGCATTCACCTGCATGAGTGCTAATGTGCAACAAATACATAACTGGGGTTGGTTTGGCCAGTTGAGTTTAGAGAAGGGAGAAGAAGGCAAGAAAAAACTGTAAACAAAATAGAATGATTATAATAACTAACCATGGAATTTAATTTTATAAAGAAATGAAGATTATCAAGGGAAGATCAATGGATTTTAGGTCATGGCTAATTTGTAGTTTTGGTATTTATCAGAGGTAATGAGCTCATGGCATCAGTATGAATTATAATAAATAAAACTAAGTACAACTTTGTATATTACACACACCATTAATTGCTATAGATGGATAATATTTTGGGGGTCATTTCAGGTAAATATGTACAATGAACAATCTTATTGGAAAGGAAATTATGAAAGAAATTTCATTTACAATAGCATCAGTATAATAAAATATAGAGGAATAAGTTTAAACAAGGAGGTGAAAGACTAGTACAACAAAAACTACAATATATTGCAAAAAGAAATTAAGATGTAAAGAAATGGAAACCTATACCATGTTTCTGGATTGGAAGACCTAATACTATAAAATATCAATACTTACCAATGCAATCTACATATTTAATGTGACTCTTATTAAAATGCCAATGATGTTATGTGGTAGCCGGGATGGGAGGAGAGTTTGAGGGATAATGAATACACGTATATGTATGGCTGAGTCATTTTGCTGCCCACCTGAAACACAACATTGTTAATTGGCTATACTCCAATATAAAATAAAAACTTAAAAAAAATTGCCAATGTTGTTTCTCACAGAAAAAAAAAAAAGACATCAAATATCCAAAACAATCTTGAAAAACAACAAACTGGGAAGATTCATACTTCCTGCATTTCACAACTTACTACATGCATAGCTATAATAATCAAAATGTTATTGTAGTGGCATAAAGACCTGATAGAGAGACCAGAAATAAACCCTCACAATTATAGACATATGACTTTAATTAAGAAAGCTGAAAATATTCAATAGGTAAAGGACAGTCTTCAACAAATGCTGAGAAAACTAGATACCTACACACAGAAGAATGAAGCTGTAACTTAGCCTGACACTGTATACAAAAATTAATTTAAAATAAAAGACCTAAACATAAGTGCTAAAACATTAAAACTGCTCCAAGAAAATATATAGGTAAATCTTTATAACATGGGAATTGGGATTGATTTCATGAATATGACATCAAAATCATAGACAACAAAAGGAAAATTAAGTTGGACTATGTTCTTCAGTGATCAATGCAAAGAAATAGAGGAAAACAGTAGAATGGGAAAGACTAGAGATCTCTTCAAGAAAATCAGAGATACCAAAGGAACATTTCATGCAAAGATGGGCTCGATAAAGGACAGAAATGGTAGGGACCTAACAGAAGCAGAAGATATTAAGAAGAGATGGCAAGAATACACAGAAGAACTGTACAAAAAAGATCTTCACAACCCAGATAATCATGATGGTGTGATCACTGACCTAGAGCCAGACATCCTGGAATGAGAAGTCAAGTGGGCCTTGGAAAGCATCACTATGAACAAAGCTAGTAGAGGTGATGGAATTCCAGTTGAGCTATTCCAAATCCTGAAAGATGATGCTGTGAAAGTACTGCACTCAATATGCCAGCAAATTTGGAAAACTCAGCAGGGGCACCAGGACTGGAAAAGGTCAGTTTTCGTTCCAATCCCAAAGAAAGGCAATGCCAAAGAATGCTCAAACTGCTGCACAATTGCACTCATCTCAAAGGCTAATAAAGTAATGCTCAAAATTCTCCAAGCCAGGCTTCAGCAATATGTGAACTGTGAACTTCCTGATGTTCCACTGGTTTTAAAAAAGGCAGAGGAACAAGAGATCAAATTGCCAACATCTGCTGGATCATGGAAAAAGCAAGAGAGTCCCAGAAAAGCATCTATTTCTGCTTTATTGACTATGCCAAAGCCTTTGACTGTGTGGATCACAATAAACTGTGGAAAATTCTGAAAGAGATGGGAATACCAGACCACCTGATTTGCCTCTTGAGAAATTTGTATGCAGGTCACGAAACAACAATTAGAACTGGACATGGAAAAACAGACTGGTTCCAAATAGGAAAAGGAGTACGTAAAGGCTGTATACTGTCACCCTGCTTATTTAACTTATATGCAGAGTACATCATGAGAAACGCTGGACTGGAAGAAACACAAGCTGGAATCAAGATTGCTGGGAGAAATATCAATAACCTCAGATATGCAGATGACACCACCCTTAGGGCAGAAAGTGAAGAGGAACTCAAAAGCCTCTTGATGAAAGTGAAAGAGGAGAGTGAAAAAGTTGGCTTAAAGCTCAACATTCAGAAAACGAAGATCATGGTATCTGGTCCCATCACTTCATGGGAAATAGATGGAGAAACAGTGGAAACAGCATCAGACTTTATTTTTCTGGGCTCCAAAATCACTGCAGATGGTGATTGCAGCCATGAAATTAAAAGACGCTTACTCCTTGGAAGGAAAGTTATGACCAACCTAGATAGCATATTAAAAAGCAGAGACATTATTTTGCCAACAAAGGTTTGTCTAGTCAAGGCTATGGTTTTTCCTGTGGTCATGTATGGATGTGAGAGTTGGACTGTGAAGAAGGCTGAGCACCGAAGAATTGATGCTTTTGAACTGTGGTGTTGGAGAAGACTCTTGAGAGTCCCTTGGACTGCAAGGAGATCCAACCAATCCATTCTGAAGGAGATCAGCCCTGGGATTTCTTTGGAAGGAATGATGCTAAAGCTGAAACTCCAGTACTTTGGCCACCTCAGACAAAGAGTTGACTCATTGGAAAAGACTCTGATGCTGGGAGTGATTGTGGGCAAGAGGAGAAGGGGACGACAGAGGATGAGATGGCTGGATGGCATCACTGACTCGATGGACATTAGTCTGAGTGAACTCTGGGAGTTGGTGATGGACAGGGAGGCCTGGCATGCTGCGATTCATGGGGTCGCTAAGAGTCGGACATGACTGAGCGACAGACCTGATCTGTTCTGACCTGATGTCAAAATTAAAAATTTCTGCACATCAAAACACACAATCAACAGAGTTAAACAGCAACCCATAGAGTGTGAGAAATACTTACAAATCACATATCTGATAAGTGAACAGAAAACTCCTAAAGTTCAACAGCAAGAAAACAACTTGATTCAAAAATGAGCTAAAGACTCAAACTGATATTTCTCCTAAGATATACAAATGGCCAATAAACATACAAAAAGATGATTGACATCACAAAGAATCAGGGAAATACAATTCAAAACTACAATATGATACTATTTCATACTCACTAGGATGGTTACTATTAAAAAAGGAATCATAATATAACAAGTGTTTATTTGGATGTGGAGGAAATGGAACTCTTGTAACTGCCAGTGAGAATGTAAAATGGTGCAGCTGCTAGGAAAAACAGAATGGCAGTGTCTCCAAAAAATTAAAAACAAAATTGCCATATAATCCAGAAATTCTACTTCTGGGTATGTACCCAAAGGTATTTAAAGCATGCTCTCCAAGAGACATTTGCATACTCACGTTCATAGCAGCGTTTTTAACAAGAGCCAAGAGGTGAAAACAACCTAAGCATTTGATGGAGAAATAGATGAACAAAATGTGGGATATAGTAATATATACAATGGAATATGTTAAAAGTAAGGAGACTTTGACTCAGAATATAAATGAACCTTGAAGATATTTTGCTAGGTAAAATAAGTCAGCCACAAAAAGACAAATGCCATATCATTCAACTTATAATAGGTACAGGGAGTAGTCAAATTCATAAAGATAGAATGTATAATGATGATTGTGAGGGGCTGTAGTGAGGGGGCAATGGGAAGTTGTTTAATGGGTGCATAATTTCAGTTTTATAAGATGAAAAGTGTTCTGGAGATAGATGGTGGTGATTAAGTGCATTCATATTATGATGAATGCACTTAATATCACTGAACTGTACAATTTTAAATTAAGATGGTAAATTTTATGTGTATTATAAATTAAAAAATCAGTTTCCATATGTGTGTATTTCTGGGTTCTTTTCATTCTACTCATCTATTGGGATATCCTACCTTGCTTACTGTACCTCATAATCATTCTTATAATCAGGTAATATTAGCCATACAACTTATTCTTCTGTTTCAAAACTGTTTCAGCTATTCTAGGTCCTTTGTACTTTTATACAGATTTTATAATTAATTTTTCAACTGTGTTAAAAAGCCTACTGGGATTTTATTGGGATTACATTGATTTTATAATTCAGTTGGCAGAAATATATTAACAATAATCAGTCATTTGGCCAAAGAAGATAAAGTATCTTTCTGTTTAGATCTTAATTTCTCTCAGCAATACTTGGAGGTTTTCAGTATACAGGTTTAGCAGATGTTGTGTCAGATTTATTCCTGTGTATTTCATATTTTGCGATGCTATTATAAATAGTGATTTTTTTCAAATTCTGATTTCTTGCTGCTAGTATAGAACAATGTAATTAACTTCGCATTTTATTATATATCCTAAAGACTATTAGTTCTAATAGCTTTTTTTTTTTTAGATTTCATCATGTATTCTTCAAGTAAAGACAGTTATTTATTTCTTCCATCCTGAATGCATTTTATGTTTTTATATTCCCTTACTGCACTGTCTCTAACCTCTTGCATAAGGTTGAACAGAAGTGAAAGCGCTCATCCTCAAGTCTGTACCCCTGTGTGTAAAGTGTCTGTTTTCCTATTGCTACTTTAAAATTTTTCTTTTTATCATTGACTTTGAACCAATTGGTTAAATTTTGTCTTGGTATGATTTTCTTATGGTACTTGTGCTTTGTTGAGTTTCTTAGAAATCTGTGTTTAGGGACTTCCCTAGTGGCTCAGTGGTGAAGAACTCGCCTGTCAATACAGGAGACATGGGTTCCATCCCTGATCCGGGAAGATTCCACATGCCAAGGAGCAACTAAGCCAGTGTACCGCAACTATTGAGTCTGTGCTCTAGAGCCTGGGAGCAGAAACTGCTGGGCTCACGTGGCGCGCATACCCTAGAGCTCCTGCTCTGCAACAAGAGAAGCCACTACAATGAGAAGCCTGTGCACCACAACTAGAGAGTAGCCCCTACTTGCTGCAACTGGAGAAAGTCCACACAGTAACAAAGACCCAGCACGCCAAAAATAAATAAATAAGTACAATTATTTTTAAAAATTTGGGTTTATACTTTTCATAAATACGGAAAGTTCTCAGCCATTATCTCTTCAAATACTTTTTTTCTGTTTTCCCCTCTCTTTCTTCTTCAGAAACTGTGATTAAACATGTCTCGGGCAAAATGAAGTAGTTCAGTAACTCACAAATGCTCTTTGTCAATTTACTTTTAAGTCTTGTTTTCCTTTTCATTTTGGAAAGTGTCTACTGCTGTGTGTTCAAGTTTGCTAATATTTTCTTCAAGATCTAATATCCTCTGAAATCTAACCCTTGTATTTTTTCTTCATCTCAGATGTTGTAGCTTTCACTTCTCTAAATTTGATTTGGACACTTAAGAATAGTTTTTATGCTTCACTTTAACTTCCTCAATATCTACAATAGTTACAATAAATGTTCTGAAGTCTGCTAATAACACCAGTTTCAGTTCTGGTTGGTTTTAATTGCTTGATTTTTCTCTTTATTATGGATCATATAGCCTTGCTTTGATTCATACCCAACAATTATTGATTGGATGCCAAACAGTGTGAATTCTACTTTGTTAGGAACTGCACGTTTTTGTTCAGTTCAGCTCAGGTCAGTCACTCAGTCATGTCCAACTCTTTGTGACCCCATGGAATGCAGCATGCCAGGCTTGCCTGTCCATCACCAACACCCAGAGCTTACTCAAACTAATGTCCCTCAAGTCAGTGATACCATCCAACCATCTCCTCCTCTGGCATCCCCTTCTCCTCATGCCTTCCATCTTTCCCAGCACCAGAGTCTTTTCCAATGAGTCAGTTCTTCACATCACGTGGCCAGAGGATTGGAGTATCAGCTTCAACATCAGTCCTTCCAATGAATATTCGGGACTGATTTCCTTTAGGATGGACTGGTTAGATCTCCTTGCAGTCCAAGGGACTCTCAAGAGTCTTCTCCAACACCACAGTTCAAAAGCATCAATTCTTCAATGCTCAGCTTTCTTTATAGTCCAACTCTCACATCCATACATGACTACTGGAAAAACCATAGCTTTGAGTAGACGGACCTTTGTTGGCAAAGGATAACAAAATGTTTTTGTAATCCTATAAATATTTTTGTACTTTGTTATGGGATGCATTTACATTACTTGTAGGAACTTCCCTGGTGGTCCAGTGGTTAAGACTCTGAGTTCCCAATGAGGGGGCCTGGCTTCTAGCCCTGGTCATGCAATTAGACTCCGCAAGCCACAACTAAGACCTGGCACAGCCAAATACATAAATAACTTTTTAAAAAATAAATAAATAAATTACCTAAAAACTATTTTATCCTTTTGAGTCTTACTTTTGAGATTAGTTAGCCAAGTCCACTTAGCTCCACTTAGCTTACTCTAGCTATTACCAATACTGAAAAGAGACCCTGAGTTGTCTGAATAGACTGAATTTTATCCCCAGTGCCCCATGAATGATGAACCTTTTCCTCTCTGCATGTTTGAATAGGCACGATCCCTGGCCCTGTATGATTGCTAAACACTGTTCCCTCTATCCTCTCAATTGGTTCTTTCCTTGCTCTCAAGTGTTTTCCTTACAAACATTGAATAATCAGTACTCTGCTCAATGCTCAAGGATGACCATACACACATTTGTAAAGTTCTCTATGTACCTCTCTCTCCTCTGTTACTCTGACAAACAATTCTATTCCCCTTCATGTTCTCAGATTCTTAGCTCCCTCTTCTGAATGCAGGGAGTCTGACAGATCCACCTTGTATTCCCTCTATCTTCAACATAGCCTGGAAACTCCCTCAGGTCAGTAAAGTGGGACAAAGATGGGACTTATCTTTATCTTTTGTTTTCATTTTTCCCCATCCCTTATGGATCACTGTCCTAATTTTCTTGATATCCATCACTTCTCATGTTTTGTCAGGGCTTTGTTTGATTTTCTTTCCTGTTATTTTTGGGCACATGATGTGATGGTAAATCCAATGTCTGTTACTATATCTTGTCCAAAAATTTTAAATCTCAGTATTTGAATCCTATAACTTTACATGAAATTAAACAATTAAATCCTCAAGCCAATCTGAAAAAAAAATTTAAAGTGCTGCCCAGACTTAAGCAGAAAATGGAACTTGCATTTTAAGGATTTCTTTTAATTGGAATGACTTGTTCATTAATCCTGGAAAACAGCTATTTGTTTTGGTATCACAGAGATAATTTAAGCAATGATTAATAAATGTGAACTTAATATATCCAACGAACTGTCTCCTTTGTTTGCTCTACTGGCTACTAGTTAGAGAGAAATTCATCTTTCAAGTGAAAGCTCAAAATTAGACCTAATGGCAAGCCAAAGTTGGTATAAATGAAGAGCAACCCAACCCTTATGTGAAAAGTATGTGTACTCTGCAAAACTCCCTACAAGTTATGGCATTATGTTTTTTTCCCCACAAAAAAGAAAATTTTTAATGCTATGTATAAACAAGTAGAATATGTTCTACTTTAAAATTAACCCCTTGAATAAACCCAGCATCAGTTAGTTTGTTCTTTAAGAGTAAATTCTACTTTTTCTCCTGTATTACATTAGACTCTTGACTTACAATTACACTGCTGAAAAAATTAAGACAAATGAATTTTGTAATAGACTTGAGTTTTTAGAACAATTTCAGATTCACAGCAATACTCAGCAGAATGCAGAGATATCCCATAGTTCCCCTACTGCCACATAGGCAGAAACTCTGTCATCATCAACATCCACCAACAGAGGGCACACTTATTAGCATTTACAAACCTGCATTAACTCATGATAAGTACCTAAAGTACATGGTTAATTTAGCACTCACTCTTGGCTTCCCTGGTGACTCAGATGGTAAAGAGTCTGCCTGCAATGTGGGAGACCTGGGTTCAATCCCTGGGTCAGGAAGATCCCCTGGAGAAGGAAATGGCAACCCATTCTAGTACTCTTGCCTGGAAAATCCCATGGATGGGGGAGCCTGGTAGGCTACAGTCAATGGGGTCACAAAGAGTCAGACACTGACTTTCTCTCTTTCTCTCTCTCTCTCTCTCTCTCTCTCTCTCTCAGTGCTGTACATCCTATGGGTTTGGACAAATGGATAATGACATATATCTACTAGAGAAGGCAATGGCAACCCACTCCAGTACTCTTGCCTGGAAAATCCCATGGATGGAGGAGCCTGGTGGGCTGCAGTCCATGGGGTCGCTGAGAGTCGGACACGACTGAGCAACTTCACTTTACTTTTCACTTTCATGCATTGGAGAAGGAAGTGGCAACCCACTCCAGTATTCTTGCCTGGAGAACCTCAGGGATGGGGGAGCCTGGTGGGCTGCTGTCTATGGGGTCACACAGAGTCAGACACGACTGAAGTGACTTAGCAGCATAGTATCATCCAGACTAATTTCACATGCTAATAATCCTCTTGCTCTGTATATTAATCCCTCCCTCCTTCCTAGACCTTAGAAGCCACTGATATTTGCATTGACTCCAGAGTTCTGCATTTACTAGAATGTTACATAGTTTAAATCACATAGTGTATATCTTTCCATACTGACTTTTTTCAGTTAGTAACATGCACTTCTCCAATATTCTTGCCTGGAGAATCCTGTGGACAGAGGAGCCTGGTGGGCTGCTGTCCACAGGGTCACACAGAGTCAGACATGACTGAAGCAACTTAGCATGCATGCATGCATTGGAGAAGGAAATGGCAACCCGCTCCAGTGTTCTTGCCTGGAGAATCCCAGGAACAGAGAAGCCTGGTGGGCTGCCGTCTATGGGGTCGCAAAGAGTCAGACATGACTGAAGCAACTTATTAGCAGCAGCAGCAGCAGCAACATGCACTTATATTTCCTCCTTATCTTTTCATGGCTTGATAGCTCTTTTTAGTGATAAATAATATTCCACTTTTGTGGTGAACCATAGTTTGTTTATACATTCACCTACCAAAGGACAACTTGGTTGCTTTCAGGTTATGGCCAATTATCAAGCAACTAGAAAGATCTGTGTACAGGTATTTTGTGGACATAAGCTTTCAACTCCTCTGGATAAATACCAGGTAGTCCGATTGCTGGATGATATTGTAAAAGTATGCTTAGCTTAGTAAGAAGTTGCCAAACTGTCTTTCAAAGTGGTTATACATTTTGTATTTCTACCAGCAATAAATGAGACTTCTTGTAGCTTTTTTTCTTATTTATTTATATGTTTTCTTGATGTGGACCTTTTTCAAAGTCTTTATTGAATCTATTACAATATGGCTTCTGTTTAATGTTTTGGATTTTGGATGCGAGGCATGTGGGATCTTAGCTCCCTGATCAGCGATCGAATCTGTGCTCCCTGCATTGGAAAAAGTCTTAATCACTGGACTGCCAGGCAAGTCCCTGAGACTACCCATAGTTTTATAGATTCACCAACATTTGGTATTGCTGATGTTCTGCATTTTTGCCATTGTAATAGGTGTGTGTAGTGACATCACCTTGTTTTAATTTGCATTTCCCTGATGACATATGATATGGAGGACCTTTTCAGAAGCTTCTTTGCCATCTGTACATCTGCTTCAGTGGAGTTTCAAAGTATCAACCTATTTTTAAATTGGTTGTCAGCTTTTTATTGTTGAGTTTTAAGAGTTCACTGTATATTTGGGTAACAGTCAGATGTATCTTTCACATATATTTTCTATCAGTCCATAGATGGTATTCTCATTCTATTCACACTGCTTTTACAGAATGGAAGTTTTTAATTCTAATGAAATTCAGCATAGATTGAGCTTCTGGTGTTGTACTTAAAAAGTCATCACCTAACCCAAGATTATCTAGATTTTCACCTATATTATCTTCTATGTGTTTTATAGCAAATGTCCTGTGTGAACTTGAAAATAATGTATAGTCTACTTTTGTTGCATCAAGTAGACTATCAGTTCAATTATCAGTTCAACTATCAGTCGCTCAATTGTGTCCGACTTTTTGTGACCCCATTAACCACAGTACGCCAGGCTTCCCTGTCCATCACCGACTCCTGGAGTCCAACCAAACCCATGTCCATTGTGTCGGTGATGCCATCCAACTATCTCATCCTCTGTTGTCCCCTTCTCCTGCCCTCAGTCTTTCCCAGCATCAGGGCCTTTTCAAATGAGTCAGCTCTCCACATCAGGTGGCCAAAGTATTGGAGTTTCAGCTTCAACATCAGTCCTTCCAATGAACACCCAGGACTGATCTCCTTTAGGATGGACTGGTTGGATCTCCTTGCAGTCCAAGGGACTCTCAAGAGTCTTCTACAAACCACAGTTCAAAAGCATCAATTCTTCGGTGTTCAAATTTCTTTATAGTCCAACTCTCACATACATACATGACTACTGGAAAAACCATAGCCTTGACTAGACAGACCTTTGTTGGCAAAGTAATGTCTCTGCTTTTTAATATGCTATAGGTTTGTCATAACTTTCCTTCCAAGGAGTAAGCGTCTTTTAATTTCATGGCTGCAATCACCATCTGCAATGATTTTGGAGCCCAGAAAATAAAGTCAGCCACTGTTTCCCTATCTATTTCCCATGAAGTGATGGGACTGCATGCCATGATCTTAGTTTTCTGAATGTTGAACTTCAAGCCAACTTTTTCACTCTCTTCTTTCAATTTCATCAAAAGGCTCTTTATTCTTCTTCAATTTCTGCCACAAGGGCAGTGTCATCTGCATATCTGAGGTTATTAATATTTCTCCCAGCAATCTTGATTCCAGCTTGTGCTTCCTCCAGCCCAGCATTTCTCATGATGTACTCTGTATATAAGTTAAATAATCAGTGTGACAATATACAGGCTTGACATACTCCTTTTCCTATTTGGAACCAGGCTGTTGTTCTATGTCCATTTCTAACTTGCTTCCTGACCTATATACAGGTTTCTCAAGAACCAGTATGAAAAGGCAAGTAGACTATAGATGTCCATTATATCTAGGTGATTGATGATGATGATATTGAGTTCAATGTTATTTTTACTGATATTCTGCCTACTTGATACATCCATTTTTGATGGGGAGGTGCTGAAATTTTCATCTGTGATACTGGACCCATTTATTTCTTCTTGCAGTTTTATCAGTTTTGTCTCACTTATTTCATCATTCTTGTTAGGTGCATAAACTTTAAGGATTCTTATGTATCTTGGAAAATTGATCCCTTTATTATTTAAGGTACTTATTTATCTCTCATAACTTCCTTTGATCTGAAGGCTGCTGTATCTGAAGTTAATAAAGCTACCCCTGCCTTATTTTGATTAGTGGTAGCATGATATATCTTTCTCCATCCATTATATTTAAAGCTGGTTTCTTGTAGACAACATAAAGTTGGGTCATTTGGGGGGACCTACCCTGTCTTCATCTTTTAATTGGTGCATTTAGATCATAGATGTTCA
Organism: Bubalus bubalis; assembly: GCF_019923935.1. Lineage (NCBI taxonomy): Eukaryota > Metazoa > Chordata > Mammalia > Artiodactyla > Bovidae > Bubalus > Bubalus bubalis. The sequence goes on along the minus strand of NC_059181.1, from coordinate 134,815,380 downwards.
AAGTGATTATTGATATATAGTTGGATTATTATCTATCACATTTGTTACTTTTTTTCTTTCTTTTTTTTTTTGTTGTTCTTTTTAGTTCCTATATTTGTCTACCTTTTCTGGTTTTATTTGAACATTTCATATGGTGCTCAGTATCCCCTCCATTTTGATTGGAAAAGATGGGTAGAGTGAGCTTGAGTTGGATATTTCTCTTCTCTCATGTGGTGGGCTAGAGCTGACTTGAGTATTTTCTTCCCCCTAGGTCAGTTAGCCTTTCCTAAAAGCCCAAGTAAGTTAAGGTCTGGTTAGTTCCTCCTAAGGGCATACATTGTTAAAAAATAACAGAATACTGTGCATATTTCAAAATAGTTCTTTGTTCCCTCCCTTTCCAGAAGCAGGAGGGGATTTTTCTTCTGGTAGAATTCTAGTACAGAAAACTCACAAAAGTTTGGAGATCCTGATGACTAAGTCCTCTTGGAGTTTTTATCTCTCAAACTTGTCTACATCGAGACTCTAGCAATTAATTACACTTTAGGATTTCCTACTCTGGCACTGGTTCCTATGGAGGTTTCTGCTCTTGGCCTGTGAACTCACTTCTCTCACAGATCTAAGAAGAGTTGCTGATTTTTCAGTATATTTAGTATTTACTTCTAGGGTGAAGTGGTGACATCTAAACTTCTTAAATGCTGGAATGGTAACCAAGAGTCTAAGGGGAATTTTTTATTGGTGAGTCTAAAGCCATAGCATAAATGGAAGAGTTTTCTGATTCATTTAAAAGATAAAATGCTTTCAGTATAAGTTTGCTTTAGTATAATGTTTTATATTCTTTGATAATCTATTATGTGAATAAGATATACCTTATAACATTCTATCAAATACAATATTGTGTTAATCAGAAAATCCCATTCTCCAACTGTGATGGAGTACCCGTGTGCAAGTGGCCATATCAAGCTTTCAGTAAATAAAAATAAGGCAATTAATCTCCTTTTCTTCCAATGGTATTGTAACAACAATAATAAAATAGCTAACACATCAGGCATTCTTAACTGCCTTATATACATCAACTAATTCTTTGTAAAGAACATCCTTGATATAGATCCTGTACACTAGTATCCCTGTTTAAAAGACAAAAAAAAAAAAAAAACAAACAAAAAAAAACAGAAAGATGTTAACTGTCTTGCCCATTGTTACACATTTAATAACTGACAGGAGATAAAATATGGACTTGGATAAACTGACTCCAATTTAGTGTAAAAGAAATTAAAATCCAGGTTTTGGACTCTGATTTATTGCTTACTAGCTTCATGACCTTCTGTAAGTTCTATAGTCTTTATCTGCTTATTCTCATCTGTTAAATGGTAATAACCTAACTTATTGTGTCTTATTCTAAAGAGTATATATGACTGTGTGTGTACATATATATATACACACACACGTGTGTATGCATATACACACACACACACGTGTGTGTGTGTATATATATATATATATATATATACACACACACATAGCATTTATCACAAACCTAGATATGATATTCAATAAATAGCATATATTGTCTCAAATTATGCCTTAACCAAAAGAGTACTTTTCATTTTCTCACATTATGTTAAAAATTATTTTTAGTTTGATATATTCTGGTAGAAATTTGCATTCTTAACACATAGAAATAGGGATGATGAAAGGAAAAAAAAATAAATGAGCAAGTAAAATTGATACTATGACCTTATATTCTTCTTACTATTATGGTACCTAGGCAATGTATCCATTAAGCAAATAGTTTAGCTGTTTCAATTTGCAGCAGGTCATATATTTAACTTTTATAGAGCTATTAATGAACTGTAAGGATAAAATTTGCATTCAGACACCTGAGGTTTTCAAATAGTTTCCAGAAATTAGGTCAAAGGCACCAGGGAACAATTTATGAAAATGCTTTCAAGCTCTTAAAGGTCTTGAGCACAGACTCAGTCTAAACTTGGAAGTTTCATCAGAAAAAAATCTTTGAAATTTTGTTTATTGGTTCTGCAGCATAATAAACATTGTTGGGGGGTAGGAAGAAAAGAAGGGAAGAAAGATGGAGAAGGAGGAGGTAAAACCAAAGTAGGCATGTTGATATGTATGTACTCATTACTTGGTGAACAGATAACCTTTTCTTACTAAGTAGCTTCTGTTTAACTTCCCCACAAATTTCATTTCCTTGTTCTATATATTTTCTCCTGTTGTATGTTGAATATGTAACTTTGCATTGCTCACTTGCCCTGAACAGTGCTTAATAACTATTTGGTTACCTTTTGAGGAAAGGGGTTTGTACTTTTTCCAACTCTGCAGTGTAAGCTTCCCAAGAGCACAGTCTATATATTCCCTATGCTACTGCTAAGTCACTTCAGTCGTGTCCGACTCTGTGCGACCCCATAGACGGCAGCCCACCAGGCTCCCCCATCCCTGGGATTCTCCAGGCAAGAACACTGGAGTGGGTTGCCATTTCCTTTTCCAATGCATGAAAGTGAAAACTGAAAGTGACATCGCTCAGTCGTTTCCGACCCTTAGCGACCCCATGGACTGCAGCCTTACCAGGCTTCTCCATCCATGGGATTTTCCAGGCAAGAGTACTGGAGTGGGGTGCCATTGCCTTCTCCAATATATTCCCTATAGTCCCGGTTATTTTGTTTCACTTTCAGATTTTGTCATCAAATAGCTACCTAATCAATTTTGTAGACTAGATTGATAAGTTCAAACATCTGTAAGATTTTACGTTAAAACTAAATTAAATGCTCCTTTGGTAGTGGATAACAATGCCAGGTACTGGGTAATTTTACCTCCAGTATGCTAAATTTAATTAAGCAAGCCTAATAAAATGAAGTGACAAATCAAAGATTGTCTTTAAATAGAAAATTCCCCTACTGCATGTAAAATGTAATTTAATTTTCCAGAATTCAGAATATACACAATTCTTCAGGGAAATACTCTGCAAATGTGAGTCCCACCTATACTTTTTAATTAAGTTCCTCTACAAAGAAATTGTTTGCAGTAAACTCTTATAACCTTAGGAAGAGGAGTTGTGGTAACTTTTTGAGATTTAAAAATTCAAAAATGTATAGAAAGAGTAGAATGCAGTTCTTAGATCTGTCATTTGGTACAAAGCCCCTGGTTTTCCACTAAAGCCTTTAAACATAGATTGTCATATCCTTTTTGAAAATCTAATTTCCGGTTGCTGCTCAAAAGTCAAATGCTCCTCCCAACTTCCATCAGGAACCTAGATTTTAAAAGACATGTTTTTGGCGGTAAGCTGGAGGAGATAGAATAGAATGCAAAATTACTTACACCTGCAGTCATTGGTCTCAATAGCAAAATCAAGTGGCTATTTAATTCACCATTAAATCTTTAGCTGCATTTTAAGAATAGCAGGTGCAACTATTACACAGTTTGAGCCCAGACTGCAGAAGATGAATACATGGATTGGAGTAAAAAACTTCAGGAAATCTCCCCAGTGTAACTTAGCAAACTTTCTGCTCCTCTGGTTAAGGTAGTACAATGTCTATGCTCAATCCGCTTCTTCTTGCTTAACTGTTCCCCACTATCCTGTATGAGCAGCTATGTTAACAAATGTATTACAACAAAAAAATAAATACATAAGGCAGCAAGATTTTATACCAAACAGCTCTTACCAAACATCTCATAGACAACCGTCAAGTTTTGGAGACTGTCCTTATTTTCAATATCAAACAAAAAATGGTACCTACAGTTGTCATGTATCTCAGGGTCCTTTTATAATCAAAGTAACACATGATTAGCTACTATTAATACTTCCTGTCTTTCTGTAGTTCTTTTAAAAGCTACTTTTGAACAGGTAAAATATGCATATGATACAAAAGATAAGCTCTTCTACCACCACTTTTCTTCTCTAGGAGCAACTACTTTTATTCATTTTGTAAAATTAAATAATTTGAGAAAAGAAATATTATCTATAGATGGCTCACTTTTAGGAAAGATACTCCATTGCACACTATTTTATTTTATATATAATGCATATAGTTTTATATTGGTAGGTATAGAACTACACCATTCTTTTCAATAACTGCACAGTTTACATTGCATACAAGTATCTGAATTTATTTGAGCAGTCCCCATTGATGAACACTTTTTTCAGCCTTATGCTGCTATAAAAATGCTGTACTGAATATCACTGTATACTTTACAAATGTATGAACATATGTGGAAGATACATCCTTAGAAATGTATCTGTGGGGGCACAGGACATATGTTTTTTTAACTTTAATGACACATTATTTCCTAGAGAGATGTTATAATTTATATTTCCACCAACAGTATATGAGAATTCTTTCATATCTTCACAACACTTGAAATTGTTGATATTTCAAATTTTTCCATTCTGATGATATGAGTAGTATTATAATTTTATTTTGCTGGTTATTTATTTTTTAGGCTTAAATTTATTTTTTTTTAAATCTTGCTGGTTATTAATGAGTTTAAGTACCTTTCCATATGCTTATCAGTGACTTGCTCATCTTATTAAATGTGTTTTTTTTCTACTTTGTTTTCTACATTTTTTAGATAAATTGTAGGTTTTGGAGATGAATTCAGTATTGGTATTATTAATATATTCTTTCACTCCAGCTTTTCAGGGTAAGTTCTCAATTTTAATACAATCACAATATATTCATCTTTTCCATTAAGGCTATTGCTTTCCCTACTCATCATGAAGCTATCCCCCTATATTATCTCCCAAAAGCTTCATCATATGCCTTTACTACTCAGTTCTATTATCCCCTACATCTGTATGATTTTGTGGAGAGGGAGGGTATAACACAAAGATCAAGTATATTTTCCTTCCTAAAAATTCTCCATGTAGTTGACCAGCATCATTTTATGAAAAATATCACCCTCTCCCCACTGCACTGAGGTATGAACTCTGTTATGGGTTTGTTTTGTCTTCTCCATTATGTTTGACTAATGTATTATACTATCATTGCAAGAATATACACTCTGAAGGAAAGTTATGACCAACCTAGACAGCATATTGAAAAGCAGAGACTTTACTTTGTTAACAAAGGTCCGTCTAGTCAAGGCTATGGTTTTTCCAGTGGTCATGTATGGATGTGAGAGTTGGACTATAAGGAAAACTGAGCTCTGAAGAATTGATGCTTTTGAACTGTGGTGTTGGAGAAGACTCTTGAGAGTCTCTTGGACTGATAGAAGATCCAACCAGTCCATTCTAAAGGAGATTAGTCCTGGGTATTCATTGGTGGGAATGAGGTTGAAGCTGAAACTCCAATATTTTGGCCACCTGTTGTGAAGAGCTGAGTCATTTGAGAAGACCCTGATGCTGGGAAAGATTGAGGGCAGGAGGAGAAGAGGATGACAGAGGAGGAGACGGTTGGATGGCATCACCGACTCTGACTCAATGGACGTGAGTCTAGGTGAACTCCAGGAGTTGGTGATGGACAGGGAGGCCTGGCGTGCTGCGTTTCATGGGGTCGCCAAGAGTCAGACAAGACTGAGCAACTGAACTGAACTGAACTGAAAAATGATATGATTTTCTCCTTTTATTCTGATACTGTGGGAAACCAGTTTTCAAAAACTGAACAAATCCTGTATTAAACACAAACCCAGTCTACTACACTTTGCCTGTCTGCCTGCTAAGTCACTTCAGTTGTGTCAGATTCTTTGCTAACCTATGGACTGGGGCCCACCAGGCTCCTGTATTCATGGGATTCTGCAGGCAAGAATACTGTAATAGGTTGCCATGCCCTCCTCAAGAGTATCTTCCCAACACAGGGATTGAATCCGTATCTCTTATGTCTCCTGCATTGGCAGGCAGATTCTTTACCACTAGCACCACCTGTATTACCTCTTTATATCATGGAATTTGGTTTACCAATATTTTGTTTATGTTTTTGCATCTATGTCCATGGGAAAAATTGTCATATAATTTCACCTACTCATAATGTTCTTCTTGCTGCTGCTGCTGCTAAGTCACTTTAGTCGTGTCCAACTCTGTGCAATCCCATAGATGGCAGCCCACCAGGCTCCCCCGTCCCTGGGATTCTTCAGGCAAGAACACTGGAGTACATAATGTTCTTCTTAAATGTCACCTTTTGCTGCATAACAATTTACACCCATGTTTAATGGGCGCATTAGTCAGCATTCTCCAGAAAAAGAGAAATAATAGGATATTTTCGGAACAGATTTCTTTACAAGGAATTGGCTCCTATAAATATGAAGGAGGTTCAAAATTCCCACAATCTACTGTCTGCAAGCCAGAGACCCTGGCAAGGCAGTGACATAAATCAGTTTTAGTCTGAAGGCTTGAGAAGCAGGGATGCCAGTGGTGTCGATTTCAGCTCAGATTTAAAGGCTTAAGAACCAGAGATTTGGAGGGCAAATGAAGACCAATGTCTCTAGTAATCAGACAGGATGAATAAAAGGGGCCAATGCCTCTTTCTCCGGTCTTTTGTTCTAATCAGGTCCCCAATGAGTTGGGTGATGCCTACCCACCCACACTGGTAAGGGCAATCTACTGTATTTAGTCCACCATTCAAATGCTAATCTCATCTAGATACAGTCTTATAGACACACTCCAAAGTCATATGTAATCTGGGTACCCTATGACCAGTCAATGGGGTTTTGACACATAAAATTAACCATCACAGTAGCCTAAAAAGTATTTCCCTATTATGTCACAGTATCCATAGATCAGGAATATACATGCATCTTAACTGAGTCCTCACTTTTAGAGAATTTCTCACAGGCTTCAGTCAAGATGTTAGCCAGGTTGGCAGTCATGTCAAATTTCAAGTAGGGAATGATTGGTTTCCAAGCTTACTCACTTGATGGTTGGGAAAATTTAGTTATTTTAGGGTTATTGGACTATGAACTCCTGTCTGTTGCTGGTTTTTGACTGAAAACAGTCTGAGTTCCTTGGTACGTAGTCTTTAGGGCAGTGTACTACATGGCAGCTGGTTGTTTCATAGTGATCAAGCTAGAGCAACAGAATATCACAAAGATATCACAGGCTTTTGCAATGTAATCTTGGAAGTACCATCCCATCACCTCTACCATATTCAATTCAAAGAAAATCACTAGGTCTAGCCCATAGTCAACTGGATGGGATTGGACAAAAATGAGAATATCACATGGTTATGATGGCCTCATGAAACATGCTGAAAATAGTTCCTTATTTCTCAATTCTCTATAATTTTGTATATTATTTGTATGCATCTTTCTTAGGAATAATCTATTATTGCTTAATATTATATTATATCTTCATATGATATATTTGTTTAAATATATCTAATATTGCTTGACATTAATTCTGTTAATAAGAATACATCCCCAAATGATTATATGTAAAATATATTTCATATTAATTATATGTTTTAAATATATTTTATAATATATATCATTGTATGTATCCCATGAAGCATTCTGGAACTGAAGTTGATAAAGTTTATTTTATATCAGGACCCCAAAAATGAAGGTCACCCCAAGGACCCAGCTCACATTACAAATCTGAGCCTAAGTCACCCTGCAAGTTAGGGAAAACACTTGTCAAGGAAACCTAACATACACCAATCACAATCCTCCCATTGAACTTAGGTGAACTCAGTTCAGTTCAGTCGCTCAGTCGTGTCTGACTCTTTGCGACCCCATGAATCACAGCAGGCCAGGCCTCCCTGTCCATCACCAACTCCCAGAGTTCACTCAGACTCACGTCCATTGAGTCAGTGATGCCATCCAGCCATCTCATCCTCTGTTGTCCCCTTCTCCTCCTGCCCCCAATCGCTCCCAGCATCAGAGTCTTTTCCAATGAGTCAACTCTTCGCATGAGGTGGCCAAACTATTGCAGTTTCAGCTTTAGCATCAGTCCTTCCAATGAACACCCAGGACTGATCTCCTTTAGAATGGACTGGTTGGATCTCCTTGCAGTCCAAGGGACTCTCAAGAGTCTTCTCCAACACCACAGTTCAAACGCATCAATTCTTCGGTGCTCAGCTTTCTTCACAGTCCAACTCTCACATCCATACATGACCACTGGAAAAACCAAAGCCTTGACTAGACGGACCTTTGTTGGCAAAGTAATGTCTCTGCTTTTGAATATGCTATCTAGGTTGGTCATAACTTTCCTTCCAAGGAGTAAGCGTCTTTTAATTTCATGGCTTCAGTCACCATCTGCAGTGATTTTGGAGCCAAAAAAAAATAAATAAATAAAGTCAGCCACTGTTTCCCCATCTATTTCCCAGGAAGTGATGGGACCAGATGCCATGATCTTAGTTTTCTGAATGTTGAACTTTAAGCCAACTTTTTCACTCTCCACTTTCACTTTCATCAAGAGGCTTTTGAGTTCCTCTTCACTTTCTGCCATAAGAGTGGTGTCATCTGCATATTTTCATTGATATTTCTCCCAGCAATCTTGATTCCAGCTTGTGCTTCTTCCAGCTCAGCGTTTCTCATGATGTACTCTGCATATAAGTTAAATAAGCAGGGCGAACTCACCTTACCCTAAAAATAGGATCTGCTAGCCTTGTAAAGAAATCCCCAGGGAGAGAGGAAAGGAACAAGATAGAAGTAGGGAATTAAGAGGCACAAATTACTGTGTATAAAATAAATAATGTACAAGGATATATTATTGTACAGCACAGGGAATATAGTTAATATTTTATAATAATTACAAATGAAGTATAATCTTTAAAAATTGTGAGTCTGAGGCGGTCCTAAGATGGTGGAGGAATAGGAAGGGGAGACCACTTTCTCCCCAAAAAATTCATCAAAAGAACATTTAAACACTGAGTAAATTCCACAAAACAACTTCTGAATGGCAGCAGAGGACATCAGGCACCCAGAAAAACAGCCCATTCTCTTCGAAAGGAGGTAGGAAAAAATATAAAAGACAAAAAGAGAGACAAAAAACGTAGGGATGGAGCTCCATCCCCAGAAGAGAGTCTTAAAAAGAGAGAAGTTTCCAAACACCAGGAAACACTCTCACTGCCGAGTCTGTGGCGAGCCTAGGAACCACAGAGGGCAACATAACTGGGAGGAAAAATAAATAAAGAATTAAAACCCACAGATTATGTCCCCAACAGTAACTCCCCCAGTGGAGAAGCAGCTCAGACGCCTGCACCAGCCACTAGCAAGTGGGGGCTGGGCAGGGAGGCGCAGGCTACATTAAGGACTGGGCCTGAATGCCCCGAGGGCAACTGAGGGAACTAACTTGGGCTAGCAAACCAGACTGTGGGATAGCTACCATGCAAAAAGCCCTAACCTAAGACACCGCCAGGCCCGCTCACAGAAGAAAGGACTGAACAGAGATAGCCGGCTGCTGACCATCCCCCTCTGGTGACAGGCAGCCAGAGCTGGAAGAGGGCAATCGCACCCCCAGATAGGCTTTATCTACCAAACTGCCAGCAGGCTTCATTGCTAACTAAGACTTCTTGGGGTTCTGGACGGTCAACATCCACCTGAGAAGGTGCACCAGTTGTACATCCAGAAAACCAAGCAGCAGGGACGGGGGAGGCAATAAGTCGCAGCAACTGCGCTCGCCAAACACCTTATCACCTGAGCTGCTCTGACCTGGGAAGGGCACAAAACGGAGGCCCAAACGAGTCTGTGCCTCTGAGGACTACCTGAGTGCCTGAACCTGAGTGGCGTAGACCTGGGAGGTGCATGCAGCCCAGGGCCAGCCTCGAACGGTTCCCGGCGGAGCAACCTAGAGCCTGAGCAGTATGGTCAGGGAGGGCACACGCACAGTGAGTGGAGGCAGGCCCAGTGTGGCTGAGATACCACGAGCACACGCCAGTGTTATTTGTTTGCAGCCTCCCTCCCTCCCTACAGTGAGACTGAACAAGTGGGCCTAAAAAAGTGTTCACCACCGCCCCCTTGTGGCAGAGCGGAAATCAGACACTGAAGAGACCAGCAAACAGAAGAAGCTAAAACAGAGGGAACCATCTTGGAAGTGACAGGTGCAATAGATTAAAACCCTGTAGTTAGTACCAACTACATAGGAAGAAGCCTATAGATCTTGAGAAATATAAGCCGGACCAAGGAACTAGCCAAAAATGAACTGACCCCACACTGCCCACAACAACACCAGAGAAAGTCTTAGATATATTTTTACTATTTTTACTATCATTTTTTAAATTTTTTTTCCTCATCCTTGACTCTTATTTTTTTATTTTTAAATTTTACAATATTGTATTGGTTTTGCCAAATATCAAAATGAATCCACCACAGGTATACATGTGTTCCCCATCCTGAACCCTCCTCCCTCCTTCCTCCCCATACCATCCCTCTGGGTCATCCCAGTGCACCAGCCCCAAGCATCCAGTATCCTGCATCAAACCTGGACTGGCGACTCATTCCATATATGATATTATACGTATTTCAATGCCATTCTCCCAAATCATCCCACCCTCGCCCTCTCCCACAAAGTCCAAAAGACTGTTCTATACATCAGTGTCTCTTTTGCTGTCTCGTATACAGGGTTATTGTTACCATCTTTCTAAATTCCATATATATGCATTAGTATACTGTATTGGTGTTTTTCTTTCTGGCTTACTTCACTCTGTATAATAGGCTGATACGTTAGTATACTGTATTGGTGTTTTTCTTTCTGGCTTACTTCACTCTGTATAATAGGCTCCAGTTTCATCCACCTCATTAGAACTGATTCAAATGTATTCTTTTTAATGGCTGAGTAATACTCCATTGTGTATATGTACCACTGCTTTCTTATCCATTCATCTGTTGATGGACATCTAGGTTGCTTCCATGTCCTGGCTATTATAAGCAGTGCTGCGATGAACACTGGGGTACACGTGTCTCTTTCAATTCTGGTTTCCTCAGTATGTATGCCCAGCAGTCAGATTGCTGGATCATAAGGCAGTTCTATTTCCAGTTTTTTAAGGAATCTCCACACTGTTCTCCATAGTGGCTGTACTAGTTTGCATTCCCACCAACAGTGTAAGAGGGTTCCCTTTTCTCCACACCCTCTCCAGCATTTATTGCTTGTAGACTTTTGGATAGCAGCCATTCTGACTGGTGTGAAATGGTACCTCATAGTGGTTTTGATTTGCATTTCTCTGATAATGAGTGATGTTGAGCATCTTTTCATGTGTTTGTTAGCCATTTTAAGTCCTTGATTACTCCTTTAATTTTCATTTTTATAACCTACTATTACTTTGCAAAAAAAAAGAGAGAGACCCTATTTTTTAAAGCAAACTTCATATATATATATTTTATATAATTTTTGTGACTCTGTTTTTTTTTCTTTTCTTTAATATTGTATTTTTGAAAATCCAGCCTCTCCTCTAGATTTTTAATCTTTGCTTTTTGGTATTTGTTATCAATTTTTTACCTTTAAGAACCCAATCTTCAGTACCCATTTTTACTTGGGATTGAGATTACTAGCTTGACTGCTCTCTCCCCCTTTGGACTCTCCTTTTTCTCCACCAGGTCACCTCTGTCTCCTTCCTCCCCCTTCTTTTCTCCACCCAACTCTGTGTATCTCTTTGTGTGTTCCAGATGGTGGAGAACACTTAGGGAACTGATTACTGGGTGGATCTCTCTCCTTTTGATTCTCCCCATTTATCCTCAAGGCCACCTCTGTCTCCTTCCTCCCTCTTCTCTTCTCTTTATAACTCCGTGAACATCTCTGAGCAGTCCAGACTGTGGAGCACACATAAGGAAGTGATTACTGGCTAGCTTGCTCTCCCCTCTTTTGAGGCTCTCCCACCTCATCTCATTCAGGTCACCTCTAATCCCCTCCTCCCTATTCTCTTCTCCATATAACTCTGTGAACCTCTCTGGGTGCCCCTCACTGTGGAGAAACTTTTCATTTTCAACCTAGATGTTTTATCAATGGTGCTGTATAGATGGAGAAGTCTTGAGGCTACTGTAAAAATAAGACTGAAAACCAGAAGCAGGAGGCTTAAGTCTAAATCCTGAGAACACCAGAGAACTCCTAACTCCAAGGAACATTAATTACAGGAGCTCATCAAATGCCTCCATACCTACACTGAAACCAAGCACCACCCAAGGGCCAACAAGTTCCAGAGCAAGACACCACACAAATTCTCCAGCAACACAGGAACATAGCCCTGAGCTTCAATATACAGGCTGCCCTAACTCACTCCAAACCCACTGACATCTCAAAACTCATAACTGGACATTTCATTACACTCCAGAGAGAAGAAATCCAGCTCCACCCACCAGAACACTGACACAAGCTTCCCTAACCAGGAAACCTTGACAAGCCACAAGTACAAACCCACCCACAGTGAGGAAACTCCACAATAAAGAGAACTCCACAGACTGCTGGAATACAGAAAGGCCACCCCAAACACAGCAATATAAACAGGATGAAGAGACAGAAGAATACCCAGCAGGTAAAGGAACAGGATAAATGCCCACCAAACCAAACAAAAGGGGAAGAGATAGGGAATCTACCTGATAAAGAATTCTGATTAATGATAGTGAAATGATCCAAAATCTTGAAATCAAAATGGAATCACAGAAAATAGCCTGGAGATAAGGACTGAGAAGATGCAAGAAAGGTTTAACAAGGACCTAGAGAAAATAAAAAGTCAGTATATAATGAATAATGCAATAAATGAGATCAAAAACACTCTGGAGGGAAGAAATAGTAGAATAACTGGAGGCAGAAAATAGGATTAGTGAAGTAGAAGATAGAATAGTAGAAACAAATGAATCAGAGAGGAAAAAGAAAAACGAATTAAAAGAAATGAGGACAATCTCAGAGACCTCCAGGACAATGTTAAATGCCCCCACATTCGAATCATAGGAGCCCCAGAAGAAGAAGACAAAAAGAAAGACCATGACAAAATACTTGAGGAGATAATAGTTCAAAACTTCCCTAAAATGGGGAAGGAAATAATCACCCTAGTCCAAGAAACCCAGAGAATCCCAAACAGGATAAACCCGAGGCAAAACACCCCAAGACACATATTAATCAAATTAACAAGAATCAAACACAAAGGACAAATACTAAAAGCAGCAAGGGAAAAACAACAAATAACACACAAGGGAATTCCCATAAGGATAACAGCTGATCTTTCAATAGAAACTCTTAAAGCCAGGAGGGAATGGCAAGACATAAAGTGATGAAAGAAAATAACCTACAGCCCAGATTATTGTACCCAGCAAGGATCTCATTCAAATATGAAGGAGAAATCAAAAGCTTTACAGACAAGCAAAAGCTGAGAGAATTCAGCACCATCAAACCAGCTCTCCAACAAATGATAAAGGATCTTCTCTAGACAGGAAACACAAAAAGCGTGTATAAACTCAAACCCAAAACAATAAAGAAAATGGCAACAGGATCATACTTATCAATAATTACCTTAAACATAAATGGGTTGAATGTCCCAACCAAAAGACAAATACTGGCTGAATGGATATAAAAACAAGGCCCCTATATATGTTTTCCAGAAGTGACCACCTAAAAACAGGGGACACATACAGACTGAAAGTGAAGGGCTGGAAAAAGATTTTCCATGCAAATAGAGACCAAAAGAAAGCAGGAGTAGCAATACTCATATCAGATAAAATATACTTTAAAACAAAGGCTGTGAAAAGAGACAAAGAAGGTCACTACATAATGATCAAAGGATCAATCCAAGAAGAAGATATAACAATTATAAATATATATGCACCCAACATAGGAGCTACACAATATGTAAGACAAATGCTAACAAGTATGAATGGGGAAATTAACAATAACAGAATAATAGTGGGAGACTTTAATACCCCACTCATACCTATGGATAGATCAACTAAACAGAAAATTAACAAGGAAACAAACTTTAAATGATACAATAGACCAGTTATACCTAACTGATATCTATAGGACATTTCACCCCAAAACAATGAATTTCACCTTTTTCTCAAGCACACATGGAACCTTCTCCAGGATAGATCACATCCTGGGCCATAAATCTAGCCTTGGTAAATTCAAAAAAATTGAAATCATTCCAAGCATCTTTTCTGACCACAATGCAGTAAGATTAGATCTCAATTATAGGAGAAAAACTATTAAAAATTGCAACATATGAAGGCTGAACAACATGCTGCTGAATAACCAACAAATCACAAAAGAAATAAAAAAAGAAATCAAAATACGCATAGAAATGAATGAAAATGAAAACACAACAACCCCAAACCTGTGGGACACTGTAAAAGCAGTGCTGAGGGGAAGATTCATAGCAATACAGGCATACCTCAAGAAACAAGAAAAAAGTCAAATAAATAACCTAACTCGACACCTAAAGCAACTAGAAAAGGAAGAAATGAAGAACCCCAGGGTTAGTAGAAGGAAAGAAATCTTAAAAATTAGGGCAGAAATGAATGCAAAAGAAACAAGAGAGACCATAGCAAAAATCAACAAAGCCAAAAGCTGGTTCTTTAAGAGGATAAATAAAATTGACAAACCATTAGCCAGACTCATCAAGAAACAAAGGTAGAAAAATCAAATCAATAAAATTAGAAATGAAAATGGAGAGATCACAACAGACAACACAGAAATACAAAGGATCATAAGAGACTACTATCAGCAATTATATGCCAATAAAATGGACAACTTGGAAGAAATGAGCAAATTCTTAGAAAAGTACAACTTTCCAAAACTGAACCAGGAAGAAATAGAAAATCTTATCAGACCCATCAGAAGCACAGAAATTGAAACTGTAATCAGAAGTCTTCCAGAAAACAAAAGCCCAGGTCCAGATGGCTTCACAGCTGAATTCTACCAAAAATTTAGAGAATAGCTAACACCTATCCTACTCAAACACTTCCAGAAAATTGCAGAGGAAGGTAACCTTCCAAACTCATTCTATGAGGCCACCATCACCCTAATACCAAAACCTGACAAAGATGCCACAAAAAAGAAAACTACAGGCCAATATCACTGATGAACATAGATGCAAAAATCCTTAACAAAATTCTAGCAATCAGAACCCAACAACACATTAAAAAGATCATACACCATGACCAAGTGGGCTTTACCCCAGGGATGCAAGTATTCTTCAATATTCACAAATCAATTAATGTAACACACCACATTAATAAATTGAAAAATAAACACCATAAGATTATCTCAATAGATGCAGAGAAAGCCTTGAAAAAAATTCAACATGCATTTATGATAAAAACTCTACAGAAAGCAGGAATAGAAGGAACATACCCCAACATAATAAAAGCTATATATGACAAACCCACAGCAAACATTATCCTCAATGGTGAAAAATTGAAAGCATTTCCCCTCAAGTCAGGAACAAGACAAGGGTGCCCACTTTCACCACTACTATTCAATATAGTTTTGGAAGTTTTGGCCACAGCAATCAGAGCAGAAAAAGAAATAAAAGGAATCCAAATTGGAAAAGAAGAAGTAAAGCTCTCACTATTTGCAGATGACATGATCCTCTACATAGAAAACCCTAAAGACTCCACAATGGAGTATTACTCAGCAATTAAAAAGAATACATTTGAATCAGTTCTAATGAGGTGGATGAAACTGGAGCCTACTATACAGAGTGAAGTAAGCCAGAAAGAAAATCACCAATACAGTATACTAACACATACATATGGAATTTAGAAAAATGGTAACGATAACCCTGTATGAGAGACAGCAAAAGAGACACAGATGTGTAGAATAGTCTGTTGGACTCTGTGCGAGAGGGAGAGGGTGGGATGATTTGGGAGAATGGCATTGAAACATGTATAATATCATATAAGAAACGAATCGCCAGTTCAGGTTCGATGCATAATACAGGATGCTTGGGGCTGGTGCACTGGGATGACCCAGAGGGATGGTACGGGGAGGGAGGTGGGAGGGGGTTTCAGGATGTGGATCACGTGTATACCCATGGTGGATTCATGTTGATGTATGGCAAAGCCAATACAATACTGTAAAGTAATTAGCCTCCAATTAAAATAAATAAATTGATATTAAAAAATAAATGAAACTATTAGCAAGGTGAAAAGACAGCCTTCAGAATGGGAGAAAATAATAGCAAATGAAGCAACTGACAAATAACTGATCTCAAAAATATACAAGCAACTCCTACAGCTCAACTCCAAAAAAATAAATGACCCAATCAAAAAATGGGCCAAAGAACTAAATAGACATTTCTCCAAAGAAGACATACAGATGGCTAACAAACACATGAAAAGATGCTCAACATCACTCATTATCAGAGAAATGCAAATCAAAACCACTATGAGATACCATTTCATACCAGTCAGAATGGCTGCGATCCAAAAGTCTACAAGCAATAAATGCTGGAGAGGGTGAGGAGAAAAAGGAACCCTCTTACACTGTTGGTGGGAATGCAAACTAGTACAGCCACTATGGAGAACAGTGTGGAGATTCCTTAAAAAACTGGAAATAGAACTGCCTTATGATCCAGCAATCCCACTGCTGGGCATACACACTGAAGAAACCAGAAGGGAAAGAGACACATGTACCCCAATGTTCATCGCAGCACTGTTTATAATAGCCAGGACATGGAAGCAACCTAAATGTCCATCAGCAGATGAATGGATAAGAAAGCAGTGGTACATATACACAATGGAGTACTACTCAGCCATTAAAAAGAACACATTTGAATCAGTTTTAATGAGGTGGATGAAACTGGAGCCTATTATACAGAGTGAAGTAAGCCAGAAAGAAAAACACCAATACAGTATACTAATGCATATATATGGAATTTAGAAAGATGGCAACAATAACCCTGTGTATGAGACAGCAAAAGAGACACTGATGTACAGAACAGTCTTATGGACTCTGTTGGAGAGGGAGAGGGTGGGAAAATTTGGGAGAATGGCATTGAAACATGTGTAATATCATGTATGAAACGAGTTGCCAGTCCAGGTTCAATGCACGATACTGGATGCTTGGGGCTGGTGCACTGGGACGACCCTGAGGGATGGTGTGGGGAGGGAGGAGGGAGGAGGGTTCAGGATGGGGAGCACATGTATACCTGTGGCGGATTCATTTTGATGTTTGGCAAAACTAATACAGTGTTCCAGGTTTAAAAATAAAATAAAATTTAAAAAAAATAAAAAAATAAATGAAAATTGTGAGTCACTACGTTGTACAGATGAAAATTATATAATACTATAAATTTACTATACCTCAACACCAAATAACCCAAGTTCCCAACCTCCCAGTCAATCATGCCCATTTCAGCACTGCTTCTTCTAACTCTCTGTAAAACTCACTCTTCCCAAAAGGTTTTGGGAAGACTCAGTTCAGTTCAGTTGCTCAGCCGTGTCCGACTCTTTGCGACCCCATGACTCACAGCACACCAGGCCTCCCTATCCATCAACAACTCCAGAGCCCACCCAAACCCATGTCCATTGAGTCGGTGTTGCAATCCAACCATCTCACCCTCTATCGTCCCGTTCTCCTCCCACCCCCAATCTTTCCCAGCATCAGGGTCTTTTCTAATGAGTCAGCTCTCCACATCAGGTGGCCAAAGTACTGGAGTTTCAGCTTCAACATCAGTCCCTCCAATGGACACCCAGGACTGATTTCCTTTAGGATGGACTGATTGGATCTCCTTGTAGTCCAAGGAGAGTCTCTCAGGAGTCTTCTCCAAAACTACAGTTCAAAAGCATCAATTCTTCAGCACTCAGCTTTCTTTGTAGTCCAACTCTCACATGCATACATAACTAATGGAAAAACCATAGCCTTGACTAGATGGACCTTTGTTGACAAAGTAATGTCTCTTTTTTTCAATATGCTATCTCAGTTCAGTTCAGTTCAGTTCAGTTGCTCAGTCGTGTCTGACTCTTTGCGACCCCATGAATTGCAGCACGCCAGGCCTCCCTGTCCATCACCAATTCCCGGAGTTCACTCAGACTCACGTCCATCGAGTCAGTGATGCCATCCAGCCATCTCATCCTCTGTGGTCCCCTTCTCCTCTTGCCCCCAATCCCTCCCAGCATCAGAGTCTTTTCCAATGAGTCAACTCTTCACATGAGGTGGCCAAAGTACTGGAGTTTCAGCTTTAGCATCATTCCTTCCAAAGAAATCCCAGGGCTGATCTCCTTCAGAATGGACTGGTTGGATCTCCTTGCAGTCCAAGGGACTCTCAAGAGTCTTCTCCAACACTACAGTTCAAAAGCATCAATTCTTCAGCGCTCAGCTTTCTTCACAGTCCAACTCTCACATCCATACATGACCACTGGAAAAACCATGGCCTTGACTAGACGGACCTTTGTTGGCAAAGTAACGTCTCTGCTTTTTGATATGCTATCTAGGTTGGTCATAACTTTTCTCCCAAGGAGTAAGTGTCTTTTAATTTCATGGCTGCAGTCACCATCTGCAGTGATGTTGGAGCCCAGAAAAGAGCCAGCCATCCTGGAATGTGAAGTCAAGTGGGCCTTAGAACGCATCACTACGAACAAAGCTAGTGGAGGTGATGGAATTCCAGTTGAGCTATTTCAAATCCTCAACTGTGATGTGAATGTGAAATCTCAAATGTGAAAGATGATGCTGTGAATGCGCTGCACTCAATATGCCAGCAAATTTGGGAAACTCAGCAGTGGCCACAGGACTGGAAAAGGTCAGTTTTCATTCCAATCCCAAAGAAAGGCAATGCCAAAGAATGTTTAAACTACCGCACAATTGCACTCATCTCACATGCTAGTAAAGTAATGCTCAAAATTCTCCAAGCCAGGCTTCAGCAATATGCTGTCTAGGTTGGTCATAACTTTCCTTCCAAGGAGTAAGCATCTTTTAATTTCCTAGCTGCAATCACCATCTGCAGTGATTTTGGAGCCCAGAAAAATAAAGTCTGACACTGTTTCCACTGTTTCCCCATCTATTTCCCATGAAGTGATGGGACCAGATGCCATGATCTTAGTTTTCTGAATGTTGAGCTTTAAGCTAACTTTTTCACTCTCGTCTTTCACTTTCATCAAGAGCCTCTTTAGTTCTTCTTCACTTTCTGCCATAAAGGTCCTGTCATCTGCATATCTGAGGTTATTGATATTTCTCCTGGCAATCCTGATTCCAGCTTGTGCTTCCTTCTGTTTGTAAGGCACTGTACTCCCTTAATTCATGGGCTATTTTTCCTTGAATAAGGGATATCAAACTCATTACTAGCTTTTAGTCATTTGACAGTTTTGGAAATGAGATAGGACCCAAAGACAGCTGCTGGCAATTCTGGGTACAGTCCTAGATGCAAATAGATAAACATACACATGGAGTCCTTTTGGTTCACTGCATCTTGGGCTACTCTCCAGGATTACTAGTAAGTGTCTTTCAGGTCAATCACCACATATTTTGCATTCTGAGCTCTTCGAATTCGTTCTAATCCTTCCAGGTGGAATACTGGGGTATGAGAGACTTCAGATTTTTCACGAGACATAACTGCGCCACAGCATTTGTGTTTGTGGTAAATTAGGTCCTGACAGCTCTCAGGAACTCTGCACAGGAAGCCAGAAACCTAAATCTGGTTGAATTAAGGAGGATTATTTCAACAAGGGAATATAATGGGTACAACTCATCTGAAGAAAGTCTTCCCTAGTGGATCAGACAGTAAAGAGTCTGCTTGCAATGCAGGAGACCCAGGTTCGATCCCTGGGTTGGGAAGATCCCCTGGATAAGGGAATGGAAAACCACTCCAGTGTTCTTGCTGGGAAAATCCCATGGATGGAAGATCCTGGTGGGCCCCAATCCATGGAGTTGCAAAGAGTCAGACATGACTGAGCGACTAACACACACAGCTGAAGAAAGTAAGATGGTAGCTGTTAGGGGATTCACAAAGTCTAGAGGTCAGTCCACATGGTATAAACTGCTAGGGAACTTGGAGAAATACATTAAGGCAAGAAATTCAAACTTCTTTGACCAGTGACACTTCAAAATCTTAGCAGGCACAAGTCAGACTATTAGAAGCCATTAAGGCATCTACTAATATAAATAGTTCTTTACCTGAAAGAAATAATAGATCTATTCCTAACAGGAATCTCAGCAGCCAAAGCTGAAAAACTGGTGGGTATGACTTTAGTACTTATATACTGTTAGAAGAAACAGATTAGGATGGGAGAGTAGGACAGACATAGAGCTCATGTACTCCCACAAACATATCAAAAATACATCCACATGTGGAAGAATTCTCACTGAAAACTAACTGGAAACTGGCAGAAGGACTCCAATATGACCAAGGTTTTAAGAAAGATACACACATAATCAAGTAGCATGAGAAAAAAAGTTACTGGGTTCATACCTTTGCCCCTGGGAGGGGTCTCAAAGGAAAAGACAGATCGAAAGGGGCAGACAGCCACACTGGGGAGTGAGTAGGTCAAGCTACAGACTGGGTGACTCAGTCCTTGAGTTCTATACATAGAAGACACCACCCCCCCCAACCCCGCCCCAGGCAAACTGGAGAAATGTTGGGACAGGTAAAAACACTGGAAAGCCTAGACTCTACTCATGCAGGTGTTAGCCTGCCCCCAGGCAGGACTTCCCTGATGGCTCAGAGAATATAGAATCTGCCAGCAATGCAGGAGACCCGGGTTTGACCCCTGGTGCAGGGAGGTCCTCTGGAAAAGGGAATGGCTACCCACTCCAGTATTCTTGCCTGGGAAATCCCATGGACAGAGGAGCCTGGTGGGCTACAGTCCATGGGGTTGTAAAGAGTTGGACACAACTGAATGACTAACAGGCAGGACTGAGAGAGGTCTGCCCTAGTGGTTGCTAGGTTTCCCCACAACTGCTTCACCACACTGAGCTCCATTGCCCAAACCAAGTATACACCTTGGTCCTGATCACGCCAAGCTTTGGATGCAGGGCTTCCAGGACCTAGGAAAAGACTCAACCTTGGGAGGAAGAAGCAAGCAAATCCTGGAACAGAGTCCAGGTGGTGCAGTGATGGCCATGGCTGGTGTTTACTCAAGTGGCACCCCAGAAGCAGCCTGAATTCTGATGGCAGCACAGCTTCTAGGTTTCCTGTGACCGCCTCATTCTCTGCCCCAGCCAAAGTCGAGCAAATTCAGTTCAGCTCAGTTTCTCAGTCATATCTGATTCTTTGCAACTCCATGGACTGCAGCATGCCAGGCTTCCCTGTCCATCACCAACTCCCGAAGCCTATTCAAATTCATGTCCATCACATCGGTGATACTATCCAACCATCTCATCCTCTGCTGTCCCCTTCTCCTCCTGCCTTCAATCTTTCCCAGCATCAGGATCTTTTCCAATGAGTCAGTTATTTGAATCAGATGGCCAAAGTATTGGAGTTTCAGCTTCAGCATCAGTCCTTCCAATGAATATTGAGGACTGATTTCCTTTAGGATGGACTGGTTGGATCTCCTTGCTGTCCAAGGGACTCTCAAGAGTCTTCTCCAACACCACAGTTCAAAAGCACCAATTCTTCGGCACTCAGCTTTCTTTATATTCCAACTGTCACATCCATACGTGACTACTGGAAAAACATGACTAGATGGACCTTTGTTGGTAAAGTAATATCTCTGTTTTTTAATATGTTGTCTAAGTTGTTCATAGCTTTTCTTCCACTCACTATTTACTCCATGCCACAGTAAAGCACTATATCTGGGGTGGTCACCATCAGGGAAAAGACACAACCATAGGCCACATCTGATTGGAGCCACAGATGCCAAATTGGCCACCTGATGGGAACAGCTGGCTCATTGGAAAAGACCCTGATGCTGGGAAAGATTGAAGGCAGGAGGAGCATGGAGCAAGGGAGGATGAGACGGTTGGATGACATTACCAACTCAATGGACATGAGTTTGAGCAAACTCTGGGAAATGGTGATGGGCAGGGAAGCCTGGTGAGCTGCAGTCCGTGGGGTTGCAAAGAGTCGGGCATGACTGAGTACCTGAACAACAACAACAGATGCTGACACAGGCAGAGGATCAGATCTATGTAAGCATAGGATTCCTACTTGCTTGTTCCCCTTCTTCAGAGGAAAAGTCCTGTTACAGAGACAAGGAAAAACACACATTAAAAGAAAACAGTGCCAGCTAGAGGTTGACACTGGGAGTTTCTGCCAATAACTTGGGATCAGACCTCACCCCTGACGGGGAGATGATGATGACTGAGCAGAAAGGAAGTCACACGTCACATCCTGCACAGGATCTAACTCCTCCATCTCCAGACCCACCACCTACCACAGTGATAGCTGTCAGCACACTCTGAGGAAAGATGTGACTGTCTTCCACATCAAATAGAAGCAAAAAGAAGAAATGAACAGAGAAGAATGAAAAGAACAACAACTGGAAAACAATAAAATGGCGATAAGTACATACTTATCAGTAACTACTTTAAATGTCAATAGACTAAATGTTCCAATCAAAAGACAGAGGGAGGCTGATTGAAATAAAAATGGGAAAAGCACAAACACATCAAGCCAAAATAGCATGTTGCAAGAAAAAAGAGGGGAGGGGGGGGGTCAATGATGAAATCACAGAGGCAATCAGAAAATATTTTAAGCCAAATGAAAATGGAAATATAACTTCCAAAAAAAAAATCAATGAAACCAAGAGCTGCATTTTTGGAAAGATAAACATGCACACACACACACGCACTCTTTCTTTATCCATTCATCTATCAATGGACATAAAGGTTGCTTCCATGTCTTGGCTACTGTAAAGAGCATTGCAATGAACATTGGCATGCATGTACCTTTTCAAATTATGGATTCCTCTGGATAAATGCCCAAGAGTGGGGTTAAAAAATCATATGGTAGCTCTAGTTCTAGTTTTTTAAGGAACCACCATACTGTTCTCCATAATGGCTATACTAGTTTACATTCCCATCAACACTGTAGAAGGGTTCCCTTTTCTCCACACCCTCTCCAGCATTTATGCTTTGTAGACATTTTGATGATGGTTATTCTGACCAGTGTGAGGTGATATCTCCTTGTTGTTTTCATTAACATTTCCAAAGAGTTAGCCAAGTTGTGAATGCAAAGGAAAAGTTCATGAAGGAAATTAAAAGTACTACTTCAATGAAAATATGAGTGACAGGAAAGAAAAATAGCCCAATTGCTGATATAAAGACAGTTTTATTGGCCTGGATAAAAGATCAAACCAGCCACAATATTCCCTTAAGCCAAAGTCCAATATAGAGCAAGGTCCTAGCTGTTCAATTCCATGATGGCTGTGAGAAATGAGGAAGCTGCAGAAGAAAAGTTTTAAACTAGCAGAGGTTGGTTCATAGGGTTTAAGGAAAGAAGCAATTCCCATCACATAAAAGTGCAAGGTGAAACAGCAAGTGCTGATGTAGAAGCTTCAGAAAGTTATCCAAAAGATCTAGCTAAGATAATTAATGAAGATGGCTACACTAAACAGATTTTCAGTGGAGACAAAACAGCCTTCTATTGGAAGAAAATGCCATCTAGGATTTTCACAGCTCAAGAGGAGTAGTCAACACCTTTCTTAGAAGCTTCAAAAGACAGGCTGACTCTCTTGTTAGGGGCCAGTGGAGCTGGTGACTTTAGGTTGAAGCCAATGCTCATTTACCATTCTGAATCCTAGGGCCCTTAAGAGTTATGCTAAATCTACCCTGCCTGTGATTTAGAAATGGAAGAAAAAGCTGGGACAACAGAACATCTATTGACAACATGGCTTAGTGAATATTTTAAGCCCACTGTTGAGACCTACAGATAAGAAAAAAAAAATGATTCCTTTCAAAAATATTACTGATCATTGACAATGCATGTGGTCACCCAAGATCTCTGATGGAGGTGGACAAAGAGATTAATGTTCTTTACATGCCTGGAATACAACATCCATTCTGCAGCCCATGGATCAGGAAGTCATTTTGATTTTCAAGTCTTGTTATTTAAGAAATATATTTCATAAATGCTATAGCTGCCATAGATAGGGATTACTTTCATAGATCTGGGCAAAGTAAATTGAAAATCTTCTGGAAATCATTCATCATCCTAGATGCCATTAGGAACCCTTGTGATTCACAGGAAGAGGTCAAAATATCACCATTAACAGGAGCTTGCAAAAAGTTGATTCCAGCCCCCATGATTGACTTTGAGGGGTTCAAAACTTCAGTGGAGGAGATTAACTGCAGATGGTGTGGAAATAACATGAGAATTAGAATCAGAAGTGGAGCCTGAAGATATGAATTAATTGCTGCAATCTCATAAAACCTGAATGAATGAGGAATTGCTTCTTATGGATGAGCAAGGAAAATCATTTCTTGAGACTATTTACACCTGATGAGGATGTTGTGAAGACTGTGGAAATGACAACAAAGGGTTTATAATGTTACAAAAACTTAGATGACAAAGCAGTAGCAGTGTTTGAGACAGTTGACCCCCATTCTGAAAGAAGTTCTACTGTGGGTAAATGCTATTAAACAGCATTATGTCCTACAGAGAAATCATTTGTGAAAGGAGGAGATAATCATGAAGCAAACTTCATTGTTGTCTCATCTTAAGACATTGCCACAGCCACTCCAACCACTAGCAATAGCCATCCCGATCAGTCAGTAGCCATCAACATCAAGGCAAGACACGCTACCAGCAAAAAGATTAAGATTCCCTGAAGGCTCAGATGATGGCTAGCATTTTTTCTTTTAGCAATAAAATCATTTTTAAAATTAATTGATATGCATTGTTTTTTAAGACATAATGCTATCCACACTTAAGAGACTACAGTAAACATAACTTTTATATGCACTGGGAAACCCTTGCTTTATTGTGGTGATCTGGAAGTGAAAGTACAGTATCTTCAAGGTATGCCTGTATTTTTTCATGGCATATTTTTGTAGATCTTTTGCTGATTCCTCATTAGCAATTATTTATCTTCAAATAAACCAAGTTATCTATGGACAAGCAGTTTACAGGGGTTTATGTGGCAAAGGGGCTAGTATAGTATTCTTTTACTTATGACACAGAGTTGTGTGTGTTATTGAAATCTCTACTTCTCCCCAACCAGCCATAGACTACTTCCTGTTTAATACTTCAATAAGCCTCAGCCGGGCTTCCCTAGTGGCTCAGACAGTAAATAATCTGTCTGCAATTCAGGAACCCAGGTTCGATCCCTGGGTCGGGAAGATCCCCTGGAGGAGGGCATGTCAACCCACTCCAGTACTTTTACCTGGAGAATCCCATGGACAGAGGAACCTGGTGGGCTATAGTCCATAGGGTCACAAAGAGTTGGACACAACTGAGTGACTAACACTTTCACTTTCAAGCTTCCTTTTATTATTATCATTATTAACAATGTTGTGTGGCTCATAGGATATCAGTTCCCCAACCAGGGATTGAATCTGGGCCATAGCAGTGAAAGCTCAGAATCCTAACCACTAGGCTACCAGGGAACTCCCAAGCCTGGATCCTTTCAGTGCCTAATGGAATACAAGAAATACGCAGAGGTAACTCTGTAAATGACCATGCTTGCCTTTTTAAACAAGAGATTGACAAATTTAGCAATACCACTTTGAAATTCATAGCTGCAGACTCTTCCTACATGTGTTTCTTGATATCCTCTGAGTTTTCAGTATTTGGCCAGTTTTCCCCATATATCGTGGCACAGAGTTATAGAAGACATCTAATTTTACTAAAAATTGCAGGTTTTTTGTTTGATGAGAATAGTTTTAGCATGAATTTTTACAGCATTAGCCATTCTTTTATTTCTTCTTAAAACTAGATGTCTAGAAGGCTCGCCTTGTTTCCATTGTGCAACTGCAATACTTTAGAGAGTTCATTAACTCCCCTCCACAATTTAAAAATAATTCTCATTTGTCTCTTTATATATTATAATAAATATTAAATAACCCATTTAATTTAGGAATTTATTTTATTATTTTAATGTTCAGATTTTTTTTAACATGCTAGAAACCATTTGTCAAATATGTTTCCTTCCAGTAAGAGTTTTAGCTATATCATTAAAATTCCAGCTTACACAAACTTACATATGTATCCTCAGTTCATCAAGAAATGTGCAGTCTTGCAAATCACAAGTGACCTTTTCAATACTATAGATGACTTTTGCAGTATCAGCTACAGACCCTGTTTTAGTTTCTTTCTTAATATTGTCATTCAGAATAGTCTAAATGTCTGTCATCTACAAGTTTATAATGAACTCTTTGTGCTAAACATTGTGTCAAATCAGTTCATTAGCAGCTTTACCAATCATTTTCTCTTTTCATTGTTTCTTTCCATCACCGCTACCAGCTATGGCCTAATTCCAAAATGTCATCTAACAATATAAAATAGCTTGGAATGATGAGATTTTTAACAGATTAAAGATTTTCCTTTAATATTCTAGATGTAATCCTACTGCCAGTAACTATGGAGTCCACTACTTATATGACTATGAAAATGTCTGTGTTATTATATAAATCAATAGATAGGTAGAAATACATAGTGTGATCAGTACAGATAAATAAGATATGTACGTGCATGCATACATGAATGCATGAAAATAAAGCATGAAAATGAAGCATGCTTTCATGAAGCATGAAAATAAACATCAAGCTCATAACTGTATAACTATCTGCATAGTCAAAGCTATCTTCCCAGGTGGCACTAGTGGTAAAGAACACAGCCTGCCAATCTGGGAGACATAATAGACATGGGTTCGGTCCCTGGGTCGGAATGATCACCTGGAGGAACACATGGCAACCCACTCCTGTATTCTTGCCTGGAGAATCCCATGGGCAGAGGAGCCTGGTGGGTTATGGCCCATATGGTCACAAAGAGTCGGACATGACTGAAGCGAACCTATGCATTTTTCTTATGGAAATGTTTGCCTTAAGCTATGTTAATGTACTATACATTTACCCCAGACTCTGTCTTCAAGTGGTTCCACCTAATGACTCAGAACCTACTTGACAAACCAGTATGTTATACTCAGACATTGTTCCCCTAACCTATGTAAATGAAACTATTTGTATGGTAATCTGCCCTTCTACAGATTCAAGTCAATCATTTTATGGCCCGGGATGAATCATCTGGTACCAAGATTACCCCAAAAGCATCTTATGGATGAGGGGCCTGGTGCCATTCTGTTTTAAGACATTCCTTCCTTTCATTAACAGACTGCTAGTGACTATATAATATCCAGCTGAAGACTAGCAGGGGGGTACTCTTTCTGCTTCCTTCTGATGCCTATATAAGAAGCTTTCTCTATCTCCTTTATACTTTAATAAAACTTTATTACACAAAAGCTCTGAGCGATCAAGTCTCGTCTCTGGCCCCAGATTGAATTCTTCTCCTCTGGAGGCCAAGAATCCTGGCGTCTTTTTGTTCAGCAACAACCTTTCAATGCTAAAGTTCCAATACTTTGGCCACCTGATGTGAAGAGCTGACTCATTGGAAAACACCCTGATGCTGGGAAAGATTGAGGGCAGAAAGAAAAGGAGGTGACAGAGGATGAGATGGTTGGATGACATCATCAACTCAACGGACATGAATGTGAGCAAACTATGGGAGAAAGTGAAAGACAGGGAAGCCTGGTGTGCTGCAGTCCATGGGGCTGCAAAGAGTCAGACACAAATTAGCGACTGAAGAACAACAACATAACTGCATGCAATTACCCCTTTATAAATTAAGTTGGTTCTACTGGATTTGTTTACTAGATGGAATATAGAATTATTTACTCTGTATAAAAAATAATTTAGATTCCCAAGGCCAGGTAATAAAATTGGGTATAACTCAGCACTGAATTAAAATATTTGGGATAACCGCTTGATGGAATTGGTAGTGGGTTATTCTCAAAGAAAAATATAGTATAGAAAAAATAGTTAAAAATAAGTTCTACTCCCAAAGATGTTTAACAAATTATTGTTTTAGAAAACATATTTTTAAGAATGATAAAGCTAATGAAATGCATGCATATTAAATTATGTTTTTAATAGAGTCTTAATATCCTGTAGAAAAGCTTATTGTAGTAAACTTAAAGACAATAATTACAGAACACAAAAGTATGTAATATTGGTGGTGATGGTGTTGGTATTAATACTGATAGTATCAACAACTACAGCTAATAGTCATTGAGTGCTCACTGAAAGCTAGGTATTATGAGAATGTTACATGGATTATTTCATTTACTGTTCATAATAAATTGGAGAAGTATATGGTATTATCATCCTAATTTAACAGATATGGAAATAAAGATCAGAGAGGTTATATGAATTATCCAAAACTCACATAGATAGAAAGTGAAAGTTAAAAAAAAATAAACCCAATTGACTTAATTAAAAATGCAGAGGTTTCTCTGGTGGCTAAATGGTAAAGAATCCACCTGCCAATGCTGGTGACATGGGTTCAACCCTTGATCCCGGAAGATTCTACATGCCATGGAGCAACTAAGCCCCTGTGCCACAACTACTGAGGCTGTGCTCTAGAGCCTAGGAGCTGTAACTACTGAAGCCTGTATGCCCTATAGCCCACACTCTACAACAAGAGAAGCCACACCACAATGAGAAGCACATGCACTGCAACTAGAGAGTAGCCCATGCTCTCCGAAATAAAAGCCCACATAGCAACAAAGATCCAGCACATTCAAAAACAAGTAAATAAATTTAAAAAAATACACAAGTCTCCCTTATGTATGTATTGGAAACTAACATATTATAAAAAATAAAATTAAATGAAGTGAAATACATAAACCATGTGTACATATATGTATGAACACAATCACTAAAAAGCTAAATCATTACAGTTCAGTCACTCAGTTGTGTCCAACTCTTTGTGACCCCATGGACTGCAGCATGCCAGGCTTCCCTGTCCATCACCAACTCCCAGAGGTTCTCAAACTCATGTCCATTGAGTCGGTGATGCCATCCAACCATCTCATCCTCTGTCATCCCCTTCTCCTCCTGCCTTCAATCTTTCTCAGCATCAGGGTCTTTTCCAATGAGTCAGTTCTTCACATCAGGTGGCCAAAGTATTAAAGTTTCAGCTTCAGCATCAGTCCTTCTGATGAATAATCAAGACTGATTTCCTTTAGGATTGACTGGTTTGATCTCCTTGCAGTACAAGGGACTCTCAAGAGTCTTCTCCAATACCATGGTTCAAAAGCACCAATTCTTCAGCACTCAGCTTTCCTTATGATCCAACTCTCACATCCATACATGACCACTGGAAAAAACATAGCTTTGACTAGACTAAAAGCTAGTCAAACTTTGACTAAACTAAAAGCTTTTTTTGACTAAAAAGCTAAAGAGCTGTCATTTTTTAATGAAAATATCTATGACTGTCTTGTTCTCTATGTGTTACATATGTATATATTGAACACAGATTTCTATTTGGAAAACTAGGTTTTAAAGACATAACAGTTATCAGACAACTATATACAAATAAAAACACATAATTATCAAGGGGATAATTTGTATTTCAGGTGTTATAACACTTTATAAGATTATTAAATGTGCTATATTAAGTATCAAGTAGAAAAGAATTCTAGATTCCATGAGGTTGAGGCACTTTAACAATAATGAATACAGTTTTTTATAAGCATTGGAAGCAATCTATGAATAGAAGCTTGTAAATCACATAAAAGTAGAATAGATTTAAATATTTACAAACTGTGATAGTTTTACCAGTTCATAAGGTTAGTGACATTGTACAGGAGACAGGGGTCAAGACCATCCCCATGGAAAAGAAATGCAAAAAAAAAGCAAAATGGCTGTCTGGGGAGGCCTTACAAATAGCTGTGAAAATAGAAGTGAAAAGCAAAGGAGAAAAGGAAAGATATAAGCATCTGAATGCAGAGTTCCAAAGAATAGCAAGAAGAGATAAGAAAGCCTTCCTCAGTAATCAATGCAAAGAAATAGAGGAAAACAACAGAATGGGAAAGACTAGAGATCTCATCAAGAAAATTAGAGCTACCAAGGGAACATTTCATACAAAGATGGGCTCGATAAAGGACAGAAATGGTATGGACCTAACAGAAGCAGAAGATATTAAGAAGAGGTGGCAAGAATACACAGAAGAACTGTACAAAAAAGATCTTCACGACCCAGATAATCACGATGGTGTGATCACTCACCTAGAGCCAGACATCCTGGAATGTGAAGTCAAGTGGGCCTTAGAAAGCATCACTACGAACAAAGCTAGTGGAGGTGATGGAATTCCAGTTGAGCTATTTCAAATCCTGAAAGATGATGCTGTGAACATGCTGCACTCAATATGCCAGCAAATTTGAAAACCTCAGCAGTGGCCACAGGACTGGAAAAGGTCAGTTTTCATTCCAATCCCAAAGAAAAGCAATGCCAAAGAATGCTCAAACTACCGCACAATTGCACTCATCTCACACGCTAGTAAAGTAATGCTCAAAATTCTCCAAGCCAGGCTTCAGCAATATGTGAACCGTGAACTTCCTGATGTTCAAGCTGGTTTTAGAAAAGGCAGAGGAACCAGAGACCAAATTTCCAACATCCTCTGGATCATGGAAAAAGCAAGAGAGTTCCAGAAAAACATCTGTTTCTGCTTTATTGACTATGCCAAAGCCTTTGACTGTGTGGATCACAATAAACTGTGGAAAAGTCTGAAAGAGATGGGAATACCAGACCACCTGACCTGCCTCTTGAGAAATTTGTATGCAGGTCAGGAAGCAACAGTTAGAACTGGACATGGAACAAAAGACTGGTTCCAAACAGGAAAAGGAGTACGTCAAGGCTGTATATTGTCACCCTGCTTATTTAACTTCTATGCAGAGTACATCATGAGAAACGCTGGGCTGGAAGAAACACAAGCTGGAACGAAGATTGCCGGGAGAAATATCAACAACCTCAGATATGCAGATGACATCACCCTTATGGCAGAAAGTGAAGAGGAACTAAAAAGCCTCTTGATGAAAGTGAAAGTGGAGAGTGAAAAAGTTGGCTTAAAGCTCAGCATTCAGAAAACGAAGATCATGGCATCTGGTCCCATCACTTCATGGGAAATAGATGGGGAAACAGTGGAAACAGTGTCAGACTTTATTATTTTGGGCTCCAAAATCACTGCAGATGGTGACTGCAGCCATGAAATTAAAAGACACTTACTCTTTGGAAGGAAAGTTATGACCAACCTAGATAGCATATTAAAAAGCAGAGACATTACTTTGCCAACAAAGGTCCATCTAGTCAAGGCTATGGCTTTTTTTGTGGTCATGTATGGATGTGAGAGTTAGACTGTGAAGAAGGCTAAGCGCCGAAGAATTGATGCTTTTGAACTGTGGTGTTGGAGAAGACTCTTGAGAGTCCCTTGGACTGCAAGGAGATCCAACCAGTCCATTCTGAAGGAGATCAGCCCTGGGATTTCTTTGGAAGCAATGATGCTAAAGCTGAAATTCCAGTACTTTGGCCACCTCATGCGAAGTGTTGACTCATTGGAAAAGACTCTGATGCTGGGAGGGATTGGGGGCAGGAGGAGAAGGGGATGACAGAGGATAAGATGGCTGGATGGCATCACTGACTCTATGGACGTGAGTCTGGGTGAACTCCGGGAGATGGTGATGGACAGGGAGGCCTGGCATGTAGCGATTCATGGGTTCACAAAGAGTCGGACACAACTGAGTGACTGAACTGAACTGAAAATCAAACATTTTTCACACACTATTTATAGTGACCACATTGTGTATACAGAGATGTTGTTTGTCAAGTGAGTCGATCTCATGTAACACCAGAAGCTCGAGGAGTTAGTCTATAACTTTTACATCAGATTTCAAAGAAGTGAAGAATTTGCACTTAACATCAGTACCAGATTTGATGTACATTTATATTTAAGTACTGTTTACCTATGATACCAAACAAACATAAAATGTTGCTGCCAAGAAGTTGGAGACTGCAATGCTGGGAGGCTCACATACTAGGCTGTTATTTAAAAACAGATCTTCCTTTTCCATAGAATTTTCATATAAGTGGTGATCCAGAAGGATGTGTGTGTGTGTGTGTGTGTGTGTGTGTATATATTTTTTTTACTCTTGCCTTCTTGCTTTAAATAAGAGGGGGAAAGGTACCCAAGCACACACCCATGGAAGCACTTATGTCTTGGGATAAGGCTGGGAAAGAAAAGAAGTATGCTCTGAATATTACGTTTATGAATTTGTCTGGGTGTCATCCAAAATCATTGAAAAGAGCAAACAGACCTACATGCCAAATCCCAGAGTTATGTTCAAGTTGTTCAGCATACATTCCAGACTGAGAATCAATGTTACAAACAGCTACAACTGCCAGCAGCTTTGAGAATAACTTGAAAACATGACATTTTGGATTTTAGAAATATTTTTCATGGCAATAGAGATGGTAAAACACATACATTTATGTAGCACACAATTTTGTCTTCTGTCAGTAATTGCTGGCTTGGGCCTCTGAGATGTCTCTATCAATCCTTGGAAACTAAAGTTAGAAGTGAGCCTTCTATGGGGAAGCAAAATTTCCATCTGTATTTTAAGTATCTAAATATTCTAAGTGCATTATTTCTGACACAGTAACAGTGACTTTTTTTAACTAAACACTTTATTTTGAGGTAATTGTAGACTCACATGCAATTATAAGAAATAATATGGAGAGAACCTATGTATCATTTAATCAGTTTCTCCCAATGGCAACATCTTGGAAAACTACAGTACAGTACCACAACCAGGATACACATTGATATTGACACAATCAACACACAAAACAATTCCCTTACCACAAGGATCCTTGAGTTGCCTTATTATAGCTATACTTACTTTATTTCATCCCACCCTGCTCCTAACCTTTGGAAACCTCTAATCTGTCCTCCATTTTTGTGATTTTGTCATTTCCAATTGCTTTTAGGAAATATTCTTTATTGGTTTCTCCTTCTTATCTTTCAGTCCTTTCTCTGTGACTTTTATGCAGATATCTTTCAACTAAAATACTGGAGGTTCAGTGTAAGCTCCCCCTTTTCAAAGTAAATAAATGCCCAGGGAATATAAACCAAGTGTAGGCAGAATGATCAAAAGTTTAACTGTTTACTGAGTATCATATGCAGGATACTGTTCTAGGCATTAGAGGACATAGTGAAGAAGACAGACAAGTTACAGTTCATGTGAAACTTACATCCTAATAGGAAAAAGGCACAATAAATAAATTTTAATATAGATCAGTGGAACAGGATGGTAAGCCCAGAAATAAACCCATGTACTTATGGTCATGGACTGCAAGGAGATCCAACCAGTCCATCCTAAAGGAGATCAGTCCTGGGTGTTCACTGGAAGGACTGATGTTGAAGCTGAAACTCCAATACTTTGGCCACCTGATGTGAAGAGCTGATTCATTTGAAAAGACCCTAATGCTGGGAAAGATTGAGGGCAGGAGGAGAAGAGGACAACAGAGGATGAGATGGTTGGATGGGATCACATGGGTTTGGGTGGACTCTGGGAGTTGGTGATGGACAGGGAGGCCTGGCGTGCTGCAGTTCATGGGGTCGCAAAGAGTCAGATATGACTGAGCAGCTGAACTGAACTTACGGTCAATTACTCTATACAAAGGGGGCAAGAATATACAATGGATAAAAGACAGTCTCTTCAATAAGTGCTGCTGGGAAAACTGGATAGTTACATGTAAGAGAATGAAATTAGAACACTCCATAACACCTTACACAAAAAATAAACTCTAAGTGGATTAAAGACCTAAATATAAGGCCAGATACTATAAAACTCTTAGAGGAAAAGACAGGCAGAACTCTCTGTGACATGAAACATATTAGTAAGCTCTTTTTTGATCCACGTCTAGGGTAATGAAAATAAAAATGAAAACAAATGGGACCTAAATAAACTTAAAAGCTTCTGCACAGAAAAGGAAACCATAGACAAAACAAAAATGCAATCCACAAAATGGGAGAAAATATTTACAGGTAAAGCAGCTAACAAGGGATTACTCTCCAAAATATAAAAGCAGCTCAATATTAAAAAAAAAAAATTAATGGGCAGAAGATCTGAGACATCTCTCCAAAGAAAACATAAAGATGGCCAAAGAGCATATGAGAAGATGGTCAACACCATTAATTATCAGAGAAATGCAAATCAAAACTACAATGAGTATCACCTCACACCAGTCAAAATAACCATCATCACAAGGGGTGGGATGGGGGTGGGGTGGGAGCGCTGGGGTGGGGTTGGAGGAAGGCTCAAGAGGGAGGGGATATATGTATACTTATGGCTGATTCTCATAGTTGTAACAACAAAACTGACACAACACTGTAAACAATTATCATCCAATTAAACATCTGAGGGATCTTCCGGACTCAGGAATCAAACCCAGGTCTCCCACATTTCAGGTGGATTCTTTATTGTCTGAACCATCAGGGAAACCCCTTACAATGTTGGTGTAAATGTAAATTGGTATAACCACTATGGGGAGCAGTACAGAGGTTCTTTTAAAAAATAAAATGAAAACTACCATATGGTACAGAAATCTCACTCCTAGGCATACACCCAGAGAAAACCATAATATGAAAGTTATGCACCCCAATGTTCACTGAAGCACTGTTTACAATAGCCAGGTCATGGGAGCAACCTAAATGTCCATCAATAGATGAATCGATAAAGAAGAGGTTTTATACACACACACACACACACACACACACACACACTGGAATACTACTCAGCCATTAAAAAGAATGAAATAATGCCATTTGCAGCAACATGGCTGGACCTAGAGATTATCATACTAGTGAAGTAAGTCAGACAGAGAAAGACAGATATCAAACATATGATATAACTCTTATGTGGATATAACTGTTATGAATGATATGATAGATAATGATATAAATGAACAGATTTACAAAACAGACTTACAGATATTGAAAAGAAACTTATGGTTACCAAAAAGGAAACATTTGTGGAGGGGGAGGGAATATTCAGGAGCTTGGGATGAACATACATACACTACTGCATTTAAGATAGATGACCAACAAGGACCTACAGTACAGCACAGGGAACTCTAGTCAGTATTCTGTGATAACCTATGTAAGAAAAGAATCTAAAGAAGAAAATATGTATATGTATAACAGAATCACTTGGCTGTATACCTGAAACTTACACACCGGAAATCAACTACATTCCAATAAAACTAAAATTAAAAAAATAGCAAAAGAACTTAAAAAATGATTAAATGTACAAACTTTAAAGTCTTTACTGTTATGTGATATTTCTCAGTTACATGTTCATGTGTGTATATATATTCAATGGAAAATAATCTGCTAGGCTATACACTCTATGAAGGCAAATACCTTATTTGTCTTGTTTGCTTTTTGATTTAAAAAAAAACGATGACTGGAATGTAGTAGTTCATTATTTGTTCAATCACACTAGTTATAGTGAGCCCATACTGTAGTCATAGGCATGGTTCTAGGTACTGAGAATATAGCAGTAATCAGACAAAACTCCCTGCCCTCACAGAGCTTTGTGAATTCCAAAGGTAGTTGGCACCAAACAGGTTTTCAATAGCCTGTCAACTGCTGCTATTGCTACTGTCATTATTTGTACTATTTGTAACATTTACTTCAGCTGATTCACAGATGTAATTATTGCAGTAACTCCAGAACCCAAGGACAGATGTGTGAGAAAATTCAGTGTACAATGTTGCAAATGGTAAAGTTAATATTTTATGATCCTTCCTCCCATAACCACAAGAGATGTCTTGACCTTCCTCCTGGTGACCAGTATTGTAGCCTTTCTTTTCCAAGCAGAGATGCCTAGTCTGATTATCATGCCAATGTTTGTTCTGAGCATGCCAT
Source organism: Bubalus bubalis (assembly GCF_019923935.1). Taxonomy (NCBI): domain Eukaryota; kingdom Metazoa; phylum Chordata; class Mammalia; order Artiodactyla; family Bovidae; genus Bubalus; species Bubalus bubalis. The sequence continues at coordinate 134,779,675 of NC_059181.1, read as the reverse complement.
GAGAGTGTATGTAGGTTGTCATGCAAATACAGCGGAGTGCTACAGCTAGCGTTGTAGAAAACAACACAAAACAAAAAACAACTTGATTTATAATACATCTTTTTTTTTATTAAGTTACCTTTCTATTTGCTTTTAGAGAGAGAACATACATTTTTCTTTGCATTTCTAAATATCTTCTAGATTGATTTTGGGGGTGTGTGACTGAGTAGATAAAGCATAGAAATTTATAGAGTACCCAATTTTGTCTTACAGTAGACAAAATTTACAGTAGACAAAATTGTGTACTCTATAAACTTATATGTAGTTGCTGACATAAGACATAATAAATTCAATTGTTATGACATAATCCAATTCCCAAAGATTCCCAAATTTGAGAATTGGACTGGGTGCAAAGAGCACCTATCAAGGATATTTGATTGAACACATATAATAGCAAGTTGCCACTTAATACCAACACGGTTAGACATACCTCCAGGGGTGGTTTGAGGCTGTCTGTTCTTCTTTTGATGAAATGACAGTGCTTTCATCTAATAACGCCTCCACCTCCAAGAGTGATATGTAATATTATTTTGTACATAAATGGGCACTCTCATCTGAGCCTTTTCTCTCCTGACCCTGCTCATCCTCTCTCTTCTGTTTAGGTGTTAGTTGTTTGCAGAAGTATTGTTTGAGGATTTTTCTCTCTTTTTAACCTCTCTTCTGGTGGGGACAGAAAGATTTAAGGATCAAATGTAACCTCAGGGGTAGCCCAAGCTTTCCTTTGACTGAAAGGCAGAATTCAAAGCAGAACCCAGGCTGATAGGATGACATTTCTAACTGTTTGAATTTCTGGTGGTTTATTCTATACAGATGTAAATTTAACATTATCTGGCCTTTAAAGGAAGAGCACACAAGAGCAGGACAAGACCAAACCAAAAATAGCAAAGAGAAACAGACTTCTGTGGAAATGTCTGACATTAGTAACAAAGTGTTTCATTACGATGCTATCCTAATCTTGGTACTCACCTTATGCCTAAAACTATACTAAAAAACCCTTATCTAAAATACCTGCTTCCACTGTCTCTCAAGAGATTGTCTCTTCTCATTCTATCAGTCCATCTTGTACATTTCCCTGGAATTGTCTTCCTTTTTGCCTGTCATCAAGTTACTGTAAAAACAAATAAAAGCAAAAATAAAATTAACACCTACCTTAGCTATTCAATCTGAGTTGGAGTCCTGGAGTCTGTAGTTTTAAAGCTTCCAGGTCATTCTGAGATATAGCAAGATTGAGGAATTGCTGGAATGTAAGTAAAGGTCAAAGTCTTTGATTTCATATCCAAAGTCCAACTTCATCTGACCTTAATGTTATTATATTTACCTGAAAATACATTTTAAAATATATTTTAAAAAACAGTAAACTTCATTAATTTTAAAATCTTCTAACTGACTTGAGTGTGAAAAAAGATTTCTTTTTACTTATCCTCAACAAGACTTTCATGCAAGTCTGGTAGGATATAAAATGCTAAACTATCAATTTTCTAACAACTCAACTTTAAAAGGCAGTTTTTTTTTTTTCTTAGAATTCTAGAAGGCCTTTGGCGATAGCTCTGTATATAACAGAAAATAATTGAAACAATGCAATAAATGATATTGCTGCAAGTAAAACCTTCATTATTGGGCTACTTAAGACAGACTATTTGCTAAAATATGCATCTATTTTGAGCATGTTTGATGGTTTATTCAAAATACTTACAGCAACAGTGAGGCTTGTTGTGAAAACCTCATTGCACTACTAAACCCAAATATATGTAAGCCAGTTCATTGTCTGCAGTCTAAAGGAAGACAAGGTGTTGACTGGAGCAAGTTATTCAAAATATTGATGGCATACAGAGAGCAAGTGATCTTAATTTATTCAAAATTTTGCTGAGTATTCAATTTCCTCATTAGTAAATTCTGAAGATATCAGAAATTTCTGATGTTTACCAATAATGCTTTCTTATTGTTCTCTTTCAAATCTCAGGCCATTGCTGAAACATGAATTATTGATGGTTCATATTTTTTTAAATTTCATATCACTTTGGCACACATAACTTAATGGTAATTGTGGCCCACAATCACACTGAATCTATATTCATACTACATACGTGAGCTAAGCAACTCTTTAAAAGACATTTTTTTTCTGAAATTAAAATGTCTGCTTCTATTTCTTCAATTGTAAAATGGGTACTGTATTAGTTATCAGTTGATGTGTAGAAATTACCACAAAACACAGTGGTTTAAGGCTTCCCTGGTGACTCAGTGATAAAGAAACCACATGCCAATGAAAGGGACACGGATTCAATCCCTGGTTGGGGAAGATCCTACATACCAAGGAGCAAGTATGCCCGTGTGCCACTATTGAGCCTGTGCTCTAGAGGCTGGGAGCTATAACTACTGAGCCCACATGCCACAACTACTGAAGCCTGCTCACCATAGAGCCTGTGCTGTGCAACAAGACACGCCACTGCAATGAGAGGCCCACACACAGCAACTAGAGAGTAGCCCCTACTTGTCACAACTAGAGAAAGCTGGCACGCCAATGAAGAACCCCGCACAATCAAAAAATAAATAAACAAATGTTTAAACAAAAAACAGTGGTTTAAAGCCACCAACATTTTTTTGTGTGAGTCAGGAATTTGGGAGCAGCTTAATTAGCTGGGTGATTTTGGCCTAAAGATTTCTCATGAGGAGGTAACCAAGAGTGCTGGTTTCCTTGGGACTGTGGGGGTTCCCCAAAATATGGAACTTTCTGTTGTAAATCTGAGACAATCTCTGGAAAACTAGAAACTAGAGGATGTAAGACTTTTAGTGTTAAAATCCAATAAGAATCTGGATGACCTGATTTTATAATAACTAGCTTATTCTTAGGAATTCTCAAACTTTATATAGATTTCAATGGTAGCAGAACCACTGAATCATTTCATCCTTCAATCATCTGGAATCATGCTCCATTACTTTTTCCTCTTCTTCCAAAAATTATGAAACAAATAAGCCCTAAATTAATCCCTCCTTTAAGTATGCTATCTCTTTGTACTGTATGAGCTCTAGGTAATACATATAAAGCCTCAAAGTGCTTGCAAATATCAAAAATCCTTCAGAAAAAAGTTATCAAAATTAGTTCTCTGCTAAATAATATATACCTTAACCTGCAAAGTGTAACTCCTGAAATGACCAAACAACATAGACCCTACAACAAGATTCCCATGGCTCCTTTGTCCTACAGAGTTTCCAAAATCTTACTTAGGAATACCGTATTTCAACTATCTGAAGAATAATAAATGGCAGAGGTATTCTTGGGTAAGACAAAGAAAACCTAAATTATGTAGGATAAATTAGAAGAATGAGGCAATTCAGTATGATATTACATATATTCCCATGACCATGTTTCTTCAGGATTATGTAATTTGGTTTTGTAATACTTTAGCCAATTAGGGATGAGGAAAGGTGTTTGAATATTACTTTAAAATCAACAAAATGACATATCACCAATTAAATTACTAGTTTCCCAAATTGTGCCCTAAGGGGAAATGCATATTAGCTTGTACCCTAAGAACAGATAGTTTCAGGGGTAAACAAAAGAGATGGACCTCATCAGGATCAAAATACTATTGTCAGGGGTGGCATGGGGGGGGTGGTGGGAATGGGAGGAAGGCTCTGTATGGTTAAAGCTGATTCACATTGTTGTACAGCATAAACCAATACAACACTGTAAAGCAATTATCCTCCAATTGAAAAAAAAAAATACTATCGTCAATACTTAATACCATTCTTGTACAACTGTATACACTTGCTAATGATTTATCATTAGTTTCAGTGTTGTCTCTCATGCATTGGCTGCAATTACTTAGCTTTGACACTATATCTCACTAAAGCCATCTCTGCTGTCCTCAAATTAGGCATCAATTCTTTATTTGAAAGCAATAGTATATGGGCTGTACGAAGGAGGCCAACTCTCCAGAAGTTACTCCATATGATATAGCAGTCTATTAACTCAAGTCAAATTCTCCATTTGGACAACTGTGTTAGGATTACAAAGAGAAAATAGGTTATTTCAGCCAAGCAAAGGAACACTGACTACATTTTCCAATTTTTATAAATTGTGGTATACATCTGAAACTACATGGTTGATGGAGTGGTCTTTAAAAGAAATCATTCTTGCATATTACAACAGATCTCCAAAACTGAAAGTAACCAGGTGTGTCTCTTTCTTGCAACCTCAAAGAGCTTGACTAACATAATATTTTTCTGCTATATCCTAAATGTTCCTCTTTTATTTTCTTTCTTTTTTTGTATCAATAATTACTTTATTTTGTTGTTGTTGTTGTTTATTTATTTATTTTTTATTTTATTTTTAAACTTTACATAATTGTATTAGTTTTGCCAAATATCAAAATGAATCCGCCACAGGTATACATGTGTTCCCCATCCTGAACCCTCCTCCCTCCTCCCTCTCCATTCCATCCCTCTGGGTCGTCCCAGTGCACCAGCCCCAAGCATCCAGTATCGTGCATCGAACCTGGACTGGCAACTCGTTTCATACATGATATTTTACATGTTTCAATGCCATTCTCCCAAATCTTCCCACCCTCTCCCTCTCTCACAGAGTCCATAAGACTGTTCTATACATCAGTGTCTCTTTTGCTATCTCGTACACAGGGTTATTGTTACCATCTTTCTAAATTCCATATATATGCGTTAGTATACTGTATTGGTGTTTTTCTTTCTGGCTTACTTCACTCTGTAAAATAGGCTCCAGTTTCATCCATCTCATTAGAACTGATTCAAATGTATTCTTTTTAATGGCTGAGTAATACTCCATTGTGTATATGTACCACAGCTTTCTTATCCATTCATCTGCTGATGGAAAAATAGTTCATGTGCCCTGTCACACAATAATCTTTAATGGTCTTCACAACAAGCCCTCCAACAATGAAGAAACAGTTTCCTTGACGAAAGGTTCTTAATCAGCACGTGGTGTGAAAGCCAAAAATATAAGATCTGTTATTATTGATACAGTCCTATTTTCATGCCCTCTAAATAATTCCAAAGCTCAGTATTATTATTGTGAATTATGGAAGGGATGAAGCAAAAGGATAAATGCATTCATTCACCATATATAGAATGAAAAAATATTAATATTTCTATTAGCATCTAATATTTCCATCTCTGGTCCTAAAAGACATTGTAGAATTAGGACACAAAAGGGAAAAAAATAATCCAGAAAAGGTAGTAGAAAAGGGAAAGAAATGAATGCATTTTCAATACCACTATGGTTATGATCTTCATGTGGCTCCTATTACATTTTTTCTTAATAAGCAACACAAAAACTTTTCATGTATCCCCAAATACCCTTGTCTTTCAGCACATTGATTCCAGCAGTAAAAGGAATTCTAAGTCTATAGTAGCTTCAAACTACTGTTTGAATAACTGAATTTCCTATCTGATTCTTTTCCAAAGGGAATAGGTGCTTGACCAGTTAGAAATTGTTTTCTTAGACAGGATGTTCTCAGAAGCCTCAGCGTGGCACATAATCACATAGCAAACTACAAACTTTCATTGAAATAGAAATAAGTTATATAAATGAGCTAGTAAGAAATCCCCTCACCAAAGGAATGCTTTCAAGTAAAAACATTACTGCTGAAAATAAATATTAGCTTTGTCATATTTCATAGTCACCTGTCTCCACTTAACTGTCTAAGGAATGAGCAAAACAAGCCCTAATGTGGCACACACTATCTCCTTTGTCCTCTGAATTATCTCTGGATAGATATAAAGAGTGAAAGATGTTAACATTCTCATCTATTAGTCAGGGCTTTATCCAGGAGGATGGATATGTCACCAACCCTGAAACAGGAAGATTGCTGAGGTTGTCACAGAGAACTTGATTACCTCGGATGTGAAACTTGCTCAATTTGTATGTTCATGAGATATACTGTCAGATTAAATACAGATGCCCCATTTGAGTACACAGGCAAAGATAATGTACACACATACGTACCATCAATCCAGATAGATTCATATTTTTTCAAAGTTTAAAATCTATTTTAAAAGTACATGAACTGACTTCTTCCTGCTGTGTGGGTTGTATATTACTAGAAAAGGGATACAGCCCTCCTCTTGGGTACTGTTCCAAGGAAGCAATGCCATCTCAAATAACATACTGGCAAGGTAAATTTCTTTCTGGATATGGAAAACACACACAGACACACAAAAATGAGCCAGAAATCCTTTCTGTTATCAAAGCTTTTGGATAAGAAAATAAGAAAGCTAAACTATTCTGTATTGTTTTCCTCTCTCGGACCAATTCTGTCTTTACTACACCTAAGAGCAAACATAATATTGTTAATAATAAAGAAATAAAACTCTGTAAAAATCACTATGGTTGAAGCCTAGACTGAGGTTTTGACCTTTTCAAAGCTCACTATATTAACTGCAATCTTTAATTGAAAAATATTTCTTTTTATATTGTGCGGGACTGAATCAGAGAAGGAATATGTCAAACAAATAAAATTCCTTCCCCAAAATATATCACACATTAGGAGAGAAATGGAAAACCTTTAAAAATAAATTTGAATCTTGAATGGTAGCATGAAACAGTTTGCTATTTTTATCATAATATTTTTAAAGAATATATAAAGTCTTTATTTTCTTTGAAAATTCCAAGGGCATAGTGTTATAATCCAGAGGAAAATATTATTATCAGAAATAAGAGGTGTTCTTAATCAGGTCTATTACTGTGTATATGTTTCAGGCACTGCCACAGCCATGCAGGCTGATTATGGCTGACCTTGTGTATTTGCTTCCTTATCCACCATTGTCTATTGAAAGGGAAATTGTTCCCATTTATTTCTTTGAACCTGAGGGTACAAAGGGGCTATCTAATCACCCATGACATATGACTTTAATCCTGTTCAAGAAGGAGAGCAATTGTAAATTACACAGCATAAGAAGCACATGAGTTACGGGAAATCACTACAGTGGTGTGGACCTGTCTTTTCCAATTAGAAATTTTCTATAAAACTGTAATAGGTCAAGCATATTTTTAGGTATGATATATCTTAAAAAGGATATAAATAATGGGGATGATGTGCTCACAGTGAGTTCAAACAAAACTATGACCCTTCTAGTTTTCCTTCTTCGGCCTCCAAGGATAGACAGGACTGACATGCACTCTCATGAGATATTAAAACATCCATATTTACTAAGTTTACTAATAATATCTGTTGTAATTAAGAATAGGCACCTCTATTAAATGTGTTTTTAAACAAGTTATGTTTCAGCTTTACTATAAAAGAATTTGTTTCGAAATTTTGAGAAATGTATTTATTTATTTATTTATTTAGAGAGAGAGCTTGATAAAAAAAAATAAGTGGTGTTTAAAATGTTTGCAAACTCTATTTGGACAGCTGCGACTCTCCTGTTAGAATATAACTTTCTAACAGCAAAAGCCTTTGACTGTGTGGATCACAATAAACTGTGGAAACTTCTGAAAGGGATGGGAATACCAGATCACCTGACCTGCCTCTTGAGAAACCTGTATGCAGGTCAGGAAGCAACAGTTAGAACTGGACATGGAACAACAGACTGGTTCCAAATAGGAAAAGGAGTATATCAAGGCTGTATATTGTCTCCCTGCTTATTTAACTTATATGCAGAGTACATCATGAGAAATGCTGGGCTGGAAGAAGCACAAGCTGGAATTAAGATTGGTGGGAGAAATATCAATAACCTCAGATATGCAGATGACACCACCCTTATGGCAGAAAGTGAAGAGGAACTCAAAAGCCTCTTGATGAAAGTGAAAGTGGAGAGTGAAAAAGTTGGCTTAAAGCTCAACATTCAGAAAACAAAGATTGTGGCATCTGGTCCCATCACTTCCTGGGAAGTAGATGGGGAAACAGTGGAAACAGTGTCAGACTTTATTTTTCTGGGCTCCAAAATTACTGCAGATGGTGACTGCAGCCATGAAATTAAAAGACGCTTATCCTTGAAAGGAAAGTTATGACCAACCTAGATAGCATATTCAAAAGCAGAGACATTACTTTGCCAACAAAGGTCCATCTAGTCAAGGCTATGGTTTTTTCAGTGGTCATGTATGGATGTGAGAGTTGGACTGTGAAGAAAGCTGAGCACCGAAGAATTGATGCTTTTGAACTGTGGTGTTGGAGAAGACTCTTGAGAGTCCCTTGGACTGCAAGGAGATCCAACCAGTCCATTCTAAAGGAGATCAGCCCTGGGTATTCTTTGGAAGGAATGATGCTAAAGCTGAAACTCCAGTACTTTGGCCACCTCATGTGAAGTGTTGACTCATTGGAAAAGGCTCTGATGCTGGGAGGGATTGGGGGCAGGAGGAGAAGGGGACAACAGAGGATGAGATGGCTGGATTGCATCACTGACTCGATGGACGTGAGTCTGAGTGAACTCCGGGAGATGGTGATGGACAGGGAGGCCTGACGTGCTGCGATTCATGGGGTCGCACAGATTTGGACACGACTGAGTGACTGGACTGAACTGAACTGAACTGAACAGGGGTAAGGTGGCTCAGGGGTAAAGAATCCGCCTGTCAATGCTGGATATGGAGGTTTGATCTGTGGAAAATCCCATGGAGGTGTAAATAGCAACCCCCTCCAGTATTCTTGCCTATGAAATCCCATGCACAAAGGAGCCCGGTGGGCTACAGTCCACGGGGTTGCAAAAGAGTTGGACACCACTTTGTGATTGAACAACAAAACAAAGAGTGAATTGTGTACCCCAAACCCAAAACTACGATTTATGCCTCGGAGAGAGGGCCTTTGGGAAGAAATCAATGAAAAGGCAGCTGTCGGTAAGCAAGGGAAAAGACTCTCTTGCCAAGCTGGCATCTTGAACTTGACTTCTAGCCTCCAGAACTATGAGAAATAAAGGCTTGGTGATTAAGTCACTCAGCCTATGGTATTCTGTTATAGCAGCCAGAGTAGATTAATACAAAACCCATCAAATGAATAGTATACAAATGATTTAATAGGTCTTATCAAATATGTCTTTTATAAATATTTATATTTATCAAGAGAGTTGGAGACAATCACCATCTCTAATGATAGGTTCCATGATCAATAACCACTCTGAAGAGTAGGAATCACAAAGCTGTGAACTTGGGAGAGTTTGGGTTTATACTGTTTTTGCAGTTATAAAGTCCTGGCCTCTCAATTATTTTTCTTATACTTTTGATATGTTATCAGAATGTGACAGTACTGGCTTCAGTTGCAAGAAGATAAATTTCAGGGTGAAGACATCTCTTTTTAATGCTGTTCATTTGCTAACTTTAAAACTTGTATATGTTAATTTCTAATAATTTCTCTCAACTGACTCTACGTTCTTGTTTTATATCCTTAGAGATTCAAAGAGAAAGTCTAAATGGGAAGAATCTTAACAAAAGTCAGCTTCAAATTATCTTTCCAATCACTCTTCTGATTCTAATCACATTTCTAAGCAGCTATACAGCATTATTGCTTTTCTAAGGATACCATGTTCTTTCACATCTCATCTTTGAATATGCTTCCCCCTTTGCATGGAGGACCTTTCTGAATCTCATAAAATCCCACTAATCTTTTAAAGTTTGGGGAAAATTTCATTTAATCCTGAAGACTTTCCAGGCCACCTAAGAAACCATGCTGCTTTGTAGTGCCATATATAGGGGCCTTGTTTTTATATCTTTTTTTGTTTCCTGTCTAGAGAAGATCCTTTAGCATTTGTTGGAGAGCTGGTTTGATGGTGCTGAATTCTCTTACACTGTTGGTGGGAATGCAAACTAGTACAGCCACTATGGAGAACAGTGTGGAGATTCCTTAAAAAACTGGAAATAGAACTGCCTTATGATCCAGAAATCCCACTCCTAGGCATACACACCGAGGAAACCAGAAGGGAAAGAGACACGTGTACCCCAGTGTTCATCGCAGCACTGTTCATAATACCAGGACATGGAAGCAACCTACATGTCCATCAGCAGATGAATGGATAAGAAAGCTATGGTACATATACACAATGGAGTATTACTCAGCCATTAAAAAGCATACATTTGAATCAGTTCTAATGAGGTGGATGAAACTGGAGCCTATTTTACAGAGTGAAGTAAGCCAGAAAGAAAAACACCAATACAGTATACTAACGCATATATATGGAATTTAGAAAGATGGTAATGACAACCCTGTATGTGAGACAGCAAAAGAGACACAGATGTATAGAACAGTCTTTTGGACTCTGTGGGAGAGGGAGAGGGTGGGATGATTTGGAAGAATGGCATTGAAGCATGTATAATATCATATAAGAAATAAATCACCAGTCCAGGTTTGATGTAGGATACAGGATGCTTGGGGCTGGTGCACTGGGATGACCCAGAGGGATGATATGGGGAAGGAGGTGGGAGGGGGGTTCAGGACGGGGAGCATGTGTACACCTGTGGCGGATTCTTGTTGATGTATGGCAAAACCAATACAATATTGTAAAGTAAAAAAAAAAAAAAAAAGATAATAGAGATAAAAAAATAAATAATAGAATTGGAAAAAATAAAGTAAATAAACATTGCTTGCTAAACAAAAAAATAAATAAATAAATAATGAAAGTCTAGGCTTTATTCTTTGGTCTTAAAGTCAATTGGTCTGGCCTCTATTAAAAGTCTTTCCTCTATCAAAGTAATTGTTACTGTACAAATGAATAAACAGCTACAGATGGATTTTCCTTTTAAGCAGCCTTGAAAGATGCATTGAATTGGTTTAAGAATCTATTAACTTTGGATTTATTTCACATATGCCCTCTAATTGCTTCTTTCAGTGTCAGCCATACTAATATCTTATTATCACTGCATATGCACAGTTTGCAAGATAAGACATTTGACTGTAGTTTAAAGTAGGGACAGAGGGGAATAAAGGAGAAGAAAACAAGTGAAATACTGAGAGATTTTAAAACGGTTTTAAATATATTTGGTTATGTTTTCAAGAAAATAAAAAAGGTCCTTTCTGCTCCATATTCCTGTAGATAAATATAATTTTTATAAAAACAATTATAAAATATTTATTGAATGTACATATGTGTAAGGCATCATGCAAAAACTGTGTAGAGAATAAAAACATGACTCCAATATGGCCCTTTCCCTCAGTGAGCTTAACATGAAAAAAAAAAAAGGGGGGGGAGGGTAGAATGATAGAAAATGTATATGAACAACTATAATACAAGCAGTAAAATTCTGCTTTGCTTCTAAGTTAATATTTTCAGAATCAACTTATTCTTAGAGATATCTTCCTTCTGAAGTTATCGATTAAGGCTTAGGTTTAATCAAAGGAAATATTTAGCAGACTATATATGTATATAAATCTGTCTTGGTTGTCAAATACTATACTTTCTGTAACCTATGCCTCGTATCACTTTCACTTAAGTAAGTACTTTTAGGTTCTAAAAATCTAGAAGGCAGAAACCATGAATATAATATGTCAGGGTTCTAATGTATAAAACTGCATATTATAATGCAAATGCTTAACTTTTTTGGTTCTGCTATAAATATTTAATAAAATACATATATAAGGACCCCAAATGGTTTCTGTTTTCTAACTCAGAGCCAACTTTATGAAGTTTAACCTTCCATGAAAAGTCAGCTAAAGTTAAATATACTTTGCAGATAGTTTTTTCTTTTCTAAAATGTGTGTAAACTATTATTTGAATAAGAAATATAATAGCTTCAAATAAAAAAAAATGAGTTAAATACTCAAGATCTGTTTCTTTTTATTCCCAATACATAATGCACAGTTTATACACTGGCAAATTTTGTCCATTATAAAAATTTTTGTCTGCATATGCATTTCTATAAGATTCTAAGTTCCATAAGCATGGTAATATTTTTGTTTCAGCTATTTATCTACAGAGGTGATTAGTAGTAGTCACCATATTTGTTGAATGAATGAATAAAAAGCTTCTTATAATACTACATTCAAAATAAATTATTCCATTTTCCTCATGCTCAGCTATGTATTGTTAACATGCTATCTTTTTTTTAAGTATTTTTTTGCTTTATTTTTTTTTAATTTTATTTTATTTTTAAACTTTACATAATTGTATTAGTTTTGCCAAATATCAAAATGAATCTGCCACAGGTATACATGTGTTCCCCATTGAAGATATAATTCTATATTTTTCTCTAATCAACTAATATTATATAGCATACATTTTCTGTTTTGCACAGCCTTCATAATCATCTGATTAACTGCATAATAATGCTTTGATATGAATTTTCATATATTTCCTTACTATTCAAATTTCACTGATATATAATGTTAGAGTGAAATTGTTTATACACAAACTCCTTTTTTTCTGACACGTAATTCTTGGAGAGAATTTCCATGATAGAAGAAGAATAAAGTGGTTGTGTGCAGATAACACTTATAAAACCTGGACTAATAAAGGCTGAAGAAGGAAATGGCAAATTACTCCAGTATTCTTGCCTGGAGAAAGCCTGGTGGGTTACAGTCCACGGGGTCACAGGGAGTCGGACACGACTGACTGACTAACACCCAATATAAAAGGAAACTATTTTTAAAGGTGCTGGAAAGAATCCAACAGCAAGACAAAGTCAGTGCAGCTTCTTAAAAAACTGTACATGCAAGAGACAAGAAAGGAAAAAGTTTGTACTTTTCTGAGGGAGTTCCTCAAACCACACAGCCATGGTCGAACAGAAAATTACAGCTTTATCAGTTTGACAGTTTTAACAGTTATACAGCTTTACCAGTCGTCTGCACTGACAGGTGGATTCTTTACCACTAAGCCACTTGAGAAGACCAGGAGGCTGCTAAGAATAAAATCTGCAGTTTGATAGCACAAGGGTTTGAAAGGCCTATGAAATCTCTGCCCAGGTGGATTGAGGAAGTTCTTCTCCTGTATGAGACCAATCCATGAGGACTGGGAGAGGTGGTATTTTCATCTACTGTGTAAATATCAACATCAACATAGAGACGTAAGGAAATGAAGATATAGGGAAACATGATCCAAACAAAGGAATAAGATAAAGCTGACCCTAATGAAACAGATATAGGAATTACAAGATAATTCAAAATAACCATCAGAAGAATACTCAACACATCAGGAAAATAAGGCATTATCAAAATGAGTTCAGCAAGGAGACAGATGTATGGTAGACTACTATGCATGTTTAAAAAAGAAGAAAATTATTTGATATAGAACAACATGGATAAGAATCAAGGACATCATGCTAAGTGAAATCATGCAGTCACAGAAAGATAAAGACCTTGAATAGAAAGGATCCTACAGTTCCTAAAATATTCAAACTCATAGAAGCAGAATGTAGAATGGTGGTTGCAAGGGGCTGAGGGAAGGGAGAAATGAAGAACTGTTATTCAACTTGTATACGGTTTCAGCTATGCAAGATGACTAAGTTCTAGATATATGATGTGCAACAGTGTGCCTATAGGTAACAATATTTTGTTTTACACTTAAACAACTGCTAAAGGTTAGATCTCAGGTTAAGTATAATGGCCACAATTTTAAAAATATATTATATAACCAGTAATTCCAATTGAGCTTTTTCAAATCCTGAAAGATGATGCTGTGAAAGTGCTACACTCAATATGCCAGCAAATTTGGAAAACTCAGCAGTGGCCACAGGACTGGAAAAGGTCAGTTTTCATTCAAATCCCAAAGAAAGGCAATGCCAAAGAATGCTCAAACTACCTTATAATTGTACTCATCTCACATGCTAGTAAAGTAATGCTCGAAATTCTCCAAGCCAGTCTTCAGCAATACGTGAACCGTGAACTTCCAGATGTTCAAGCTAGTTTTAGAAAAGGCAGAGGAACCAGAGACCAAATTACCAACATCTGCTGGATCATGGAAAAAGCAAGAGACTTCCAGAAAAACACCTATTTCTGCTTTATTGACTATGCCAAAGCCTTTGACAGTGTGGATCACAATAAACTGTGGAAAATTCTAAAAGAGATGGGAATACCAGACCACCAAGACCAGGAGCTGACTGTGGCTCAGATCATGAACTCCTTATTGCCAAATTCAGACTTAAATTGAAGAAACTAGGGAAAACCACTAGACCATTCAGGTATGACCTAATTCAAATCCCTTATGATTATACAGTGGAAGTGAGAAATAGATTTAAGGGCCTAGATCTGATAGATAGAGTACCTGAAGAACTATGGACTGAGGTTCGTGACATTGTACAGGAGACAGGGATCAAGACCATTCTCATAGAAAAGAAATGCAAAAAAGCAAAATGGCTGTCTGGGGAGGCCTTACAAATAGCTGTGAAAAGAAGAGAAGCAAAGAGCAAAGGAGAAAAGGAAAGATATAAACACCTGAATGCAGAGTTCCAAAGAATAGCAAGAAGAGATAAGAAAGCCTTCTTCAGCGATTAATGCAAAGAAATAGAGGAAAACAACAGAATGGGAAAGACTAGGGATCCCTTCAAGAAAATCAGAGATACCAAAGGAACACTTCATGCAAAGATGGGCTCGGTAAAGGACAGAAATGGTATGGACTTAACAGAAGCAGAAGATATTAAGAAGAGATGGCAACAATACACAGAAGAACTGTACAAAAAAGATCTTCACGACCCAGATAATCACGATGGTGTGATCACTGACCTAGAGCCAGACATCCTGGAATGTGAAATCAAGTAGGCCTTAGAAAGCATCACTACGAACAAAGCTAGTGGAGGTGATGGAATTCCAGTTGAGCTATTTCAAATCCTGTAAGATGATGCTGGGGAAGTGCTGCCCTCAATATGCCAGCAAATTTGGAAAACTCAGCAGTGGCCACAGGACTGGAAAAGGTCAGTTTTCATTCCAATCCCAAAGAAAGGCAATGCCAAAGAATGCTCAAACTACCGCACAATGCACTCATCTCACATGCTAGTAAAGTTATGCTCAAAATTCCCCAAGCCAGGCTTCAGCAATATGTGAACCATGAACTTCCTGATGTTCAACCTGGTTTTAGAAAAGGCAGAGGAACCAGAGATCAAGTTGCCAACATCTGCTGGATCATCGAAAAGCAAGAGAGTTCCAGAAAAACATCTATTTCTGCTTTAATGACTATGCCAAAGCCTTTGACAGTGTGGATCACAATAAACTGTGGAAAATTCTGAAAAAGATGGGAATACCAGACCACCTGATCTGCCTCTTGAGAAATTTGTATGCAGGTCAGGAAGCAACAGTTAGAACTGGACATGGAACAACAGACTGGTTCCATATAGGAAAAGGAGTACATCAAGGCTGTATATTGTCACCCTGCTTATTTAACTTATATGCAGAGTACATCGTGAGAAACACTGGGCTTGAAGAAGCACAAGCTGGAATCAAGATTGCCAGAAGAAGTATCAATAACCTTAGATATGCAGATGACACCACCCTTATGGCAGAAAGTAAAGAGGAACTCAAAAGCCTCTTGATGAACGTGAAAGAGGAGAGTGAAAAAGTTGGCTTAAAGCTCAACATTCAGAAAACTAAGATCATGGCATCTGGTCCCATCACTTCCTGGGAAGTAGATGGGGAAACAGTGGAAACAGTGTCAGACTTTATTTTTCTGGGCTCCAAAATCACTGCAGATGGTGACTGCAGCATAAAATTAAAAGACGCTTACTCCTTGGAAGAAAAGTTTTGGCCAACCTAGATAGCATATTGAAAAGCAGAGACATTACTTTACCAACAAAGGTCCATCTAGTCAAGGCTATGGTTTTTCCAGTGGTCATGTATGGATGTGTGAGTTGGACTGTGAAGAAAGCTGAGTGCCAAAGAATTGTTGCTTTTGAACTGTGGTGTTGGAGAAGACTCTTGAGAGTCCCTTGGACTGCAAGTAGATCCAACCAGTCCATTCTGAAGGAGATCAGCCCTGGGTATTCTTTGGAAGGAATGATGCTAAAGCTGAAACTCCAGTACTTTGGCCACCTCATGCAAAGTGTTGACTCATTGGAAAAGGCTCTGATGCTGGGAGGGATTGGGGCAGAGGAGAAGGGGACAACAGAGGATGAGATGGCTGGATGGCATCACTGACTCGATGGACGTGAGTCTGAGTGAACTCTGGGAGTTGATGATGGACAGGGAGACCTGGCGTGCTGCGATTCATGGGGTCGCAAAGAGTCGGACACGACTGAGCGACTGAACTGAAAAATATCCATAAAGTAAAGAAAAGTTACATAATTCCCAGATAATAAAAAACTTACAGATCATATCACTAGCACATCTGCCCCACAAGAAATACCAAAGAAAGTTCTTCAGGTTGACATGACTCCAGAGAGTAAGCTGAATTCTCACCAAAAATAAAAATGAAAGAACAGCAGTAAAGGTAACAACATAGGTAAATATTATGAAATAGTATTAATTTATTTATTGTTCCTATCTCCCATGGTCCCTCTGATTTAGAAGACAAATGCATAATACAATACTTTCAAACTTGTTCTGAATTGACTGAGAATGTACATAATTTGTATAAATTATAGACAAGTATTATACACAAGTGTGTGAATTTGTATAAAATACAAAAAAAAACAGAGAGAAGAAATGCAGCTATATTTGAGTAAAGTTTCCTGTTATTTAAATTAATCTGGTAATAATTGAAGCTAGATTATTTTAATATTAATTGCAATTTCCAGAGCAACTACTAAAATAACTTAAAGTACAGTATTAGGATGGTGCAAAAGTAATTGTGGTTTTTGCATTGGTGAAATTTGCCTTTGATATTGGGATACATGTTAAATAAATGTGATAATGTTATACATTTTATGCACATTTCTCACTTTCTTCTTTTATAATGACTCGTTACTTGCTGTTTATTTTATATTTGTTTTAGACTATGGACATGATGTTAGACAAAAAGCAAATTCGAGTGATTTTCTTATTTGAGTTGAAAATGGGTCATAAAGCAGTGGAGACAACTGCCAACATCAACAACACATTTGGCCCAGGAACTGGTAACAAACATACAGTGCAGTGATGGTTCCAGAAGTTTTACAAAGGCAACAAGAGCCTTGAAGATGAGGAAAGCAATGGCCAGCCATTGGAAGTTGTCTGACAGTTGAGAGCCATCATCAGAGCTGATCCTCTTAGAACTACACTGAGATTGTCAAAGAACTCAACATTGATCACTGTACAGTAGTTTGGCATTTGAAACAAATTGGAAAGGTGGACACGCTCGATAAGTGGGTGCCCCATGAGCTGACCAAAATTTTTTTAAAATCAGCATTTTGAAGAGTCAAGATCTTCTCTTACTTTATGCAACAAAAATGAACCATTTCTTGACTGGATTGTGACATGCGATGAAAAGTAGATTTTATACAACAGCCAGTGATGACCAGCTCAGTGCTTAGACTAAGAAGAAGCTACAAAGTCCTTCCCAAAGCCAAACTTCTACCAAAAGGGTCATGGTCACTCTTTGGTGGTCTGCCAACCATCTGATCCAAAACAGCTTTCCAAATCCCAGCAAAACCATTATATCTGAGAAGTATGCTCAGCAAATCAATGGGATGCACTGAAAATTGCAATGCCTGCATCCAGCATTGGTCAACAATAAGGGCCCAACTCTTCTCCTTGACAACACCCAACCCCACAGCACACAACCAACACTTCAAAAGAGGAACGAATTGGGCTACAATGTTTTGCATCATCTGCCATATTCACCTGACCTCTTGCCAAATGACTACACTTCTTTAAGCATTTCGACAACTTTTTTCAGAGAAGATGCTTCCACAACCAGCAGGACACAGAAAATGCTTTCCAATTCAGTTCAGTCACTCAGGCATGTCTGACTTTTTCTGAACCCATGGACTGCAACACGCCAGGGTTCTCTGTCCATCACCAATGCCCAAAGCTTGCTCAAACTCATGTCCATCATGTCAGTGATGCCATCCAACCATCTCATCCTCTGTCGCCCCCTTCTCCTCCCCCCTTCAATCTTTCCCAGCCATCAGGGTCTTTTCAAATGAGTCAGTTTTTCGCATCAGGTGGTGAAAGTGTTGGAGTTTCAGCTTCAGCATCAGTCCTTCTAATGAATATTCAGGACTGATTTCCTCTAGGATGGACTGGTTTGATCTCCTTGCAGTTCAAGGGACCCTCAAGAGTCTTGTCCAACACCACAGTTCAAAAGCATCAATTCTTCAGCACTCAGCTTTCTTTATGGTACAACTCTCACATCCATACATGACTACTGGAAAAACCATAGTTTTGACTAGATGGACTTTTGTTGACAAAGTAATGTCTCTGGTTTTTAATATGCTGTCTAGGTTGGTCATAACTTTTCTTTCAGGGAGCAATCATCTTTTAATTTCATGGCTGCAGTCACCATCTGCAGTGATTTTGGAGCCCAAAAAACAAAGTCTCTCACTGTTTCCATTGTTTCCCCATGTATTTGCCATGAAGTGATGGGACTGGATATCATGATCTTAGTTTTCTGAATGTTGAGCTTTAAGCCAACTTTTTCACTCTCCTCTTTCACTTTCATCAAGAGGCTCTTTAGTTTTTCTTCCCTTTCTGCCATAAGGGTGGTATCATCTGCATATCTGAGGTTATTGATATTTCTCCCAGCAATCTTGATTCCAGCTCACATCATCAAATTCAGAAGCATAGATTTTAATACTACAGGAATAAACAAACTTAAACATATTTCTCACTGTCAAAAGTGTGTTGATTGTAATGGTTCCTATTTTGATAGATAAAGATGCATTTGAGCCTAGTTATAATGATTTAAATAAACACAATCTGAAACCACAATTACATTTACACCAATCTAATAAAAGAAATGAAAAGGGAATAATAACAGTACACTATAAGAATTTTAAAAGAAACCAATAATGCTAGAACACAGCAACAGAAAATACAAAAGTATATAGATTTTGATATTTGGCAAAACTAATACAATTATGTAAAGTTTAAAAATAAAATAAAATTAAAAAAAAGTATATAGAGAAGGAAAATAATAGCTAAATGCCAGATATTGATCCTTTCTATCAGTGGTTACATTAATTATAAATAAATAAAACATTCCAGTTAAAACACACTAATCAGCAGAAGAAATTAAAAAAAATACATGATGCAAACACATGTTATCTACAAGAGAGGCACTTCAGTTCCAAAGCAAAACATAGGCTGAAAGCAAAATGAGGGAGAAATAATATATCATATGGGCAGTTGGCTCTAACTAGTGGTAGAAGCCAAAGCAAATACAAGTGTGAAATAATAGATTTAATGCACCATTGCTGTTTTGAGATGGAAGGATTCATGTGCCAAGGAATATAGATCATCTCTACAAGTTGAAAGTGGGCCCCCATTGAAAACAGGAAAGAAGTTGAGACCTCAGAATTAAAACTGCAAAGACATGAAATCTTAAACAACATAAATGACTTTTGAAGTAGATTATCCTCAAAGCTTCCATATACCTTGATTTTGGTGTTTTGACACTGTAAGCAGAGAAGCCAGCTGAGCCTGCCTGGAATTCTAACCCATAGAACTCAGTCAGTTCAGTTCGGTTGCTCAGTTTTGTCCGACTCTTTGTGACCTCATGTACTGCAGTGCACCAGGCCTGCCTGTCCATCACCAACTCCCAGAGTATACCCAAACTCATGTCCATTGAGTCAGTGATGCCATCTAACCATCTCATCCTCTGTTGTCCCCTTCTCCTGGTGCCCTCAGTCTTTCCCAGCATCAGGTTCTTTTCCAGTGAGTCAGCTCTTCACATCAGATGGCCAAAGTACTGCAGTTTCAGCTTCAGCATCAGTCCTTCCAATGAATATTAAGGACTGATTTCCTTTAGGATGGACTGGTTGGATCTCCTTGCAGTCCAAGGGACTCTCAAGAGTCTTCTCCAACACCATGGTTCAAAAGCATCAATTCTTGAGTGCTCAGCTTTCTTTATAGTCCAACTCTCACATCCATACATGACCACTGGAAAAACTGTAGCCTTGACTAGATGGACCTTTGTTGGCAAAGTAATGTCTCTGCTTTTTAATATACTGTCTAGGTTGATCATAACTTTTCTTTCAAGGAGCAAGTGTCTTTTAATTTCATGGCTGTGGTCACCATCTGCAGTGATTTTGGAGCCCAAGAAAATAAAGTCTGTCACTGTTTCCCCATGTATTTGCCATGAAGTGATGGGACCAGATGCCATGATCTTAGTTTTCTGAATGTTGAGCTTTAAGCCACCTTTTTCACTCTCCTCTTTCACTTTCATCAAAAGGCTCTTCAGTTCCTCCTCACTCTCTGCCATAAGGGTGGTGTCATCTGCATATCTGAGGTTATTGGTATTTCTCCCGGCAGTCTTGATTCCAGCTTGTGCTTCATCCAGCCCAGCGTTTCTCATGATGTACTTTGCATATAAGTTAAATAAGCAGGGTGACAATATACAGCCTTGACATACTCCTTTCCCAATTTGGAACCAGTCTGTTATTCCATGTCCAGTTCTAACTGTTCCTTCCTCACCTGCATACAGATTTCTCAAGAGGCAGGTCAGGTGGTCTGGTATTCCCCTCTCTTTAAGAATTTTCCAGAGTTTGTTATGGTCCACAAAATCAAAGGCTTTGGCATAGTCAACAAAGCAGAAGTAGATATCTGGTACTCTCTTGCTTTTTCCATGATCCAACAGATGTTGGCAATTTGATCTCTGGTTACTGTCGAGGAACCAAAGATCAACCCATAGAACTATGAGCTAATAAATATGTGTTGTTTTAAGCCCCTAAATGTGTGACAATTTTCATACAGCAATAGAAAAGTAATACATTCCTTGTTTTCTAACTGCTACATATGTGTTATCATCCTTAGGAGATTCCAAGCAGCTTGAACAATAGAACTAAGTCTTATACACAGCACACAGTGGATAGCTGATAAAGATCAGAAAGAATTAACTGAATAAAATACTGAGATCCAATTATATTTGTGACTTAATTCACATGATATCTCTGACTTCCTTTACTCCAATAATGTTCAATATCTTTTAATGATAATATAATGGGTTTAAAATTATATACCTGGGGTAAAAAAAAAATCATAGATAAGAGAGGTCCCAACCATTTCAAGATTCCACTTAGGATGCAGGATATATTTCATCTCTTTTTCTGAATAATTACATAGCTTACAACACTATGAGGGAAGACAACTATTTTGTATCCATTATTACTGTTTTACAACTTACTATCCTTAGACACATTCCAACAGTAAATAAGATAAACACTATGTTTTTTCAGATCTCAATATAAGTTATAAATGTTCATAATTTCTAAAGTATCCTTATTCATTAAGCTAGCATGTTTAGTCCCAATTTACTTAAAGAGTACTCTCGAATAATTTTCAGAAGTGTGTGTGTGAATTTTCAGAAGTGTGTGTGTAAACACACATCCTTTCCTGAAGAAAATGTACTTATCATTAATAACTCTTATTTGACACTGTGCTGGGAATATTCAAGTGATAATATTGTCATGAAGTTAATATAATCCCCATCAGTTTTTAGAACAAATTAAAAGTAACTTCATATAAAGATCATGAACAATTAATAAGCAAAATCATAATTTCACAGATAGTTGCCCATCTAAAGTCATTCAGACTTAGGGAAGAAGTAAGGCTACATTAAATTTTAATCAAATTTCACAGCTGCTGAAATATATTCATGAGGTACTTGATTGACATTCCTGACACAAACAGAATAATCTATAAAAAGAGCTGTTGTATTTTAAGGTCAAGCATGTCATTTTCATCTTCCTATGTTCAAAATATGTCATATTGAAAGATTGTAGCTGTTTCCTTATTTTCATATTCCTTTTCTTATGACTTAATCTATAGATACAACAGATGCAAATACCTAAAATTAGACTGGAATGTTATTATGGATTTAAGATATGGGAATGGGTTTTCCAGAAGTTACTTATGATCCTGCTTTTGCCAACTTGACTTATTAATCCAATATGAAAGCTTTGTATGATTAATTTTATAGTTAAAGTCTATTAATATACCTACTGCAATAATATAATAACAACATTATTACTTTATAAGCTAGTCTTAGATAATCTCTATGCTATGCTAAGTTACTTCATTCGTGTCCGATTCTGTGCAACCCCATAGATGGAAGCCCACCAGGCTCCCCCTTCCCTGGGATTCTCCAGGCAAGAACACTGGGGTGGGTTGCCACTTCCTTCTCCAATGCATGAAAGTGGAAAGTGAAAGTGAAGTCGCTCAGTCGTGTCTGACTCTTAGCGACCCCATGGATTGCAGCCTAACAGGCTCCTCCGTCCATGGGATTTTCCAAGCAAGAGTACTGGAGTGGGGTGCCATTGCCTTCTCCATAGATAATCTCTAAGTATTCCCATTACAGACCCTACCTTCCAATATTTCTTGAGTTCTAGGTATGGAAGGAGGCAAACAAAAATTTATCTATTAATACAGGTGAACATTACTCTATGCAAAACAATATAAGAAAATATTGATTTACTTAACAGATGTTTTAGGAAATGAAATTTGTTTTATAGAAAGATGAATTCTACTTAAAAATTTAGTGTTGCATTTAAAGAAAACTTGATTCACCTTCCAAGTAAAGTAATAAGCACACTTGAATTTTATTTGATTGTGGTAAGAACAATTGACATGAGATCTACTTTCTTAAATTTTTACATGTACTAACACATTATTGCTGATTATAGGGGTGACATTATACAGGAGATTTCTAGAGCTAATTCATCTTGCTTGACTGAAACTTTATGCCCTATTAGTAACTCTTTTATTTTACCTGACCTGGAACCATCATTCTACTTTCTGATTTTATGAATTTAGTTATTTTAGACACCTCATATAAGTAAAATGATGCAGTAGTTTTCCTTCTGCTTATTTCTGTGATGCAGTATTTTTCATTCTCTCAAATATTTTGCTCTTATTTCATTTATCATAATATCTTCAAGGTTCATCTGTATTTTAACATATTGCAGAATTTCCCCCTTTTTAAGAGTGAATACCATCATATTGTATGTATACATCCTGTTTTCTTTACCCATTCACCTTTCAATAAGTGTTTAGGTTGTTTCCACATATTGTGTGTTGCTAAGGTGCTTCAGTTGTGTCCGACTCTTTGTGACCCCATATACCATAGCCAGCCAGGCTCCTCTGTCCATGGGATTCTCCAGGCAAGAAGACTGGAATGGGCTGTCACTTCCTTCTGCAGTGATCAAACCCACGTCTCCTAAGGTTCCTGCATTGCAGGAGGATTCTTTATCACTAAGTCACCAGGGAAGCCCTTCTGCACATTGGCTATTGTGAATTATGCTGCAAGGAACACAGGCTTACTAACATCTCTTTGAAATTGTGATTTCAATTATTTTGTATAAACTCTCAAACACTAAAAAAATCTGTAGGATTACCAGATCATATGGTAGTTAGTTCAATTTTTAACTTTCTGAGGACCCTCCTTACTGCTTTCCATAGTAGCTGCTCCTTTTTTTAAATTTAATTTTTATTTTATATTGGAATATATTTGATTTATAATGTTGTGTTAGTGTCTGCTGTACAGCAAAGAGATTCTGTTATAAATATACCTATATCCATTGTTTTTCAGATTTTTTCCCCCATATAGGTTATTATAGAAAATTGAGTTCCCTGTACTATATAGCAGGTCCTTGTTGACTATCTATTTTATATGTAGTAACATGTATGTGCAGAGAAGCAATGGCACCCCACTCCAGTACTCTTGCCTGGAAAATCCCATGGATGGAGGAGCCTGGTAGGCTGTAGTCCATGGGGTTGCTAAGAGTCGGACACGACTGAGCAACTTCCTTTTCACTTTTCACTTTCATTCACTGGAGAAGGAAATGGCAACCCACTCCAGTGTTTTTGCCTGGAGAATCCCAGGGACAGGGGAGCCTTGTGGGCTTCCGTCTATGGGGTCGCACAGAGTCGGACACGACTGAAGTAACGTAGCAGCAGCAGCAGCAGCAGCAACCTGTATGTGTTAATCTCAAACTCCTAATTTATCCCTTCCTCCTACTTTTCCCCTTTGGTAACCATAAGTTCACTTTCAAAGTCTGTGAGTCTATTTCTGTTTTTTAAATAGCTTCATTTGTATATTTTAGATTCCACATTTAAGTGATATCATATGATATTTGTCTTTGTCTAACTTACTTCACCTAGTATAGTAATCTCTAAATCCACCCATGTTGCTACAAATGGCATTATTACATTCTTTTTTATGGGTGAGTAATATTCCATTGTATATATGTACCACATCTTCTTTATCTATTCATCTGTTGATAGAACTTTACGTTGCTTCCATATCTTGGGTATTGTAAACAGCACTGAAGTGAACAGTGGGACTCATCTATCTTTTTGAATTATGGTTTTCTCTGGATGCATGCTTAGGAGTGGGATTGCTAAATCTTGTGGTAGTTCTATTTTTAGTTTGTAAGGAACCTCCATACTGCTCTCCAAAACAAAAAGAAATAAAAGAACTCCAAATTGAAAACAAAGAAGTAAAACTGTCACTGTTGGCAAATAACTTGATACTATACATAGAAAATCCTAAAGATGCCACTAGAAAACCACTAGAGCTCATCAGTGAATTTAGGTAAAGTTACAGGACACAAAATTAATACACAGAAATTTCTTTCATTCCTATACACTAACAATGGAAGATCAGAAAGAGAAATTAAGGAAACAATCTCAACTACATCACGTTAAAAAGAAAAAAAAAAACAAAACACCTAGGAATAAACCTACCTAAGGAGGCAAAAGACCTGCACTGGGAAAACTGTAAGACACTGATGAAAGAAATCAAAGATGACACAAACAGAGGGAAATATATACCATGTTCTTGGACTGGAAGAATCAATACTGTTAAAATGACTATACTATTCAAGGTAATATACATATTCAGTGCAACCCCTGTCAAACTACCAATGGCATTTTTCACAAAACTAGTACAAAAATTTGTAAAATTCATATACAAATACAAAAGACCCCGAATTGCCAAAGCAAAGTCGAAAAAGGAAAACAGAGCTGGAAGAAGCAGGCTCCCTGATTCCATTTTTCATTTCTACCCACATTGTGCAAGAGTTTCAATTTTCCACATCCTCATCAGTATGTGTCTTTTGGATTTTTGATAATAGCCATCCTGACAGGCATGAAGTGGCATGTCTTATATGAAAAAATAGTCAAGCTCTTAGTCCTTTTTTATTATCTATTAACTTCCTTTTATGGCAGATAATACATGGCAGCTTCCTCTGGTTCTTTCCTGCTTTTGTTCCTGAAGCTTAGTTATTACATTTTTGCTTTTAATTTGCTTGGCTTTCTTTTTATTGTTAATTCTTCCATTCCTTCTCATGAGCTTTCAATATAATTTCCACAGGTTTTATTACCATTCAGTTATTTTATCATGTTTATATTTTTATTCTTGTACTTATCTCTCCTGGAAATCTACACTTCTCTCCAGACTTATTGTTTTCTAAGTTTGCAAAACAACTGTCATTCTGAGACTTACTTCTGCCTTTCTCTTTTGTTGTATTTCCTCATTTCTGGGTATCATATCTTTCTATTTCTCCAAAACTCTCATGTGTGCATGTCTGTGTGCAGTACAACCTTTATTAATTCCATCAAGTGAAAGTGACACTTTTTAATTATTCTACATGTTTTTAAAAATTCACAAGTTGATGAAAAATAATTTAAATATATAAAAAAACCATAAACCAGCTATATAATGGGAAAACACAAGACAATGAACACTTTCCGTAAGTCTGTCTCTTGAGCCACTTGCTCCAGTCTAGTTAGATTGCCTTCTAGGCCTGATGAGTGCCATTCCAGCATCTCCCTCCAGTATCATCTTGAAGAATCTTTTTACTCTTTTGTGTAACAACTGCAGTTTTCTGTAAGTCCATTTATCTTTCTTAACTTCCTCCTTTTGGAGCACACATCTTACTATCTTCTGAATATGTATTTATGAAAATGCCTTCATTCTACAATTACCTTTAATTTTTATTTGTCAAGTATAGAATTCTAGGTTTGAATTCACTGTAATTTAGAATTTTGAAGGTACTGCTCAATTGTATTCAACTCTTCGGGGTTTCATTGAGAGATATAAAGAAATTCTGGATGGTGTTAGGTGACTTTTTTATTTGCCTTTAGAGATCTGAAACTTCTATGCTGCTGCTCTTCTGAAAGTCCACAAATATGAGTATGCAGTGAGCAGACATTCACTTAAATCTGCTACATCTTTTGAGATCTAAAAACACTGAAATTCAGTTTTGTTTGTAGTGAGAGTATACAAAGAATAATGACTGCTTGTGCAGTATAAACTTTCAGGAATTCAAAACATATATCCTTTTAGCCAGTAATACTGCTCCTGGAAATCTATCTTAAGAAAACTGATCCAAAATGTAGAAAACAATCTTAAACAAATATATTAACAGAAACATTATTTATCACAATAAAACTAGAAATAATCTGTATCAGCAACAACTATTTAAATTGTGATAATTATATGATACTTTAAAGCAATTCAATTGGTTTTGAAAATAACATGGAAAATATTACTTTTATTTAAAGAAGAAAATATTGGAAATTTTGCATCAAATGCCTCTGATGTATTAAGAAGGATTCTTTGAAATTCTCAATTAAAAAGAGTCTCATCATTTAAAAGTGAACTGTGTTTGGCTAACATTTCCATTGTCTAGCTTGGCTTCAGCAATACATGAACTGAGAACTTCCAGATGTACAAGCTGGATTTAGAAAAGGCAGAGTAACCAGAGATCAAATTTCCAACATTTGTTGGATCATAGAGAAAGCAAGAGAATTCCAGAAAAAAAATCTACTTCTGCTTCATTGACTACACTAAAGCCTTTGACTGTGTGGATCACAACAAGCTGGGGGAAATTCTTAAAGAGATAAGAATACCAGACCATCTGACCTGTCTCCTGAGAAAACCTGTATGCAGATCAAGAAGCAACAGAACCAGACGTGGAACACCAGACTGGTTCAAAATTGGGAAAGGAGTGTATCAAGGCTGTATACTGTAACTCTGCTTATTTAACTTATATGCAGAGTACATCATGCAAAATGCCAGGCAGGAAGAATCACCAGCTGGAATCAAGATTGCTGGGAGAAATATCAACAACTTCAGATATGTAGATTACACCACCCTAATGGCAGAAAGTGAAGGGAACTAAATACCCTCTTAATGAGGGTCAAAGGAGGAGAGTGAAAAAGCTGGCTTAAAACTCAACATTCAAAAAAATAAGATCATGGCATCCAGTCCCATCACTTCATGGCAAATAGAGGAGGAAAAAGTAGAAACAGTAACAGACTTTATTTTCTTGGGCTCCAAAATCATTGAGGACATGACAGTATCCATGAAATGAAAAGATGCTTGCTCCTTGGAAGTAAAGCTATGACAAATATAGATAGTGTATTAAAAAGCAGAGATGTCACTTTGCTGCAAAAGGTCCGTATTGTTAGAGCTATGGTTTTTCCAGTAGTTATGTACAGATGTGAGAGTTGGACCATAAAGAAGGCTGAGTGCTGAAGAATTGATGCTTTTGAATTGTGGTGCTGGAGAAGACTCTTGAGAGTCTCCTGGAATGCAAGGAAATCAAACCACTCCTAAAGAAAATCAACCCTGAATATTCACTGGAGGAAATGATGCTGAAGCTGAAGCTTTAGTACTCTGACCACCTGACATGAAGCGCCGACTCATTGGAAAAGACCCTGACACTGGGAAAGACTGAGGGCAGGAGGAGAAGCAGGTGACAGAGGATGAGATGTTTGGATGGCATCACAAACTCAATGGACATGAGTTTGAGCAAACTCAGGGAGACAGTGAAAGACAGGGAAGCCTGGCATGATACAGTCCATGGGGTCACAAAGAGTTGTACACAACTTAACTACTGAACAACAACAACAACATCTTGAGAACACTTTTTAAAGATCTGCATCTTTTCAGATAGTGTTCAGCATCATCCTATCTATGAAAGAAAGCGGAATACTTTGGCAGTGTATATACATTATATAAAAATGCATATATGTAGTATGTGTATGTATAATCTATTTGCAAAAGAGCTATTTGCTGTTTTACCAAAAGAATTCTAGTAACTTAGAAAATTCAGAAAATTTGCCAACTCCTTTTCCAGACATTTTTTCAATGATATTCACTATGGAAATACTGCATCTTCACCACTGTTAATGAAGATCCTGATCTAAATTCTCTAGCCAGTCAATTTGTAGAAGAGCACATGTTCTGATCTCATTCTAGTTTTCCTTAAGATGTTCTTATGTCTTTAAATTCTATACATTTATTAAATATTTCAAAATTAATATGTGTTTTTATCCTGTGGGTTCTCTTTGGATAGGTTGATGAGTTCCTAAGTCTAGTGCTTGCTTGCTTTGTGAAATAGGACTACTGAGATTTCAAAGCACACCCTTTAATTTTAAAATTTAGAGATTGTTGAAATAGTGTTAGCATGTAATATATAGCATGTGCAATTTTTATAATTTTAGACCTATCCAACTCAAGCTATTGCATTAAATAGTCCTAGAAGAGATAAATATAATAATATCTATTGTAACCATATAGAGTTTTAAAGTAGAAGCAAAAATATGTGTAGAGTTCTTATTTTACATATGTATGTTTTTTGCTTCAGTTGATACTTTCCAAGGTTCTAATAGAAGAAGAAGGAATGAAGGGATAGAACCAAAGCAAAAACAACACCCAGTTGTGGATGTGACTGGTGATAGAAGCAAGGCCCAATGCTATAAAGAGCAATATTGCATAGGAACCTGGAATGTTAGGTCCATGAATCAAAGCAAATTGGAAGTGGTCAAACAGGAGATGGCAAGAGTGAACATCAACATTTTAGGAATCAGCAAACTAAGATGGACTGGAATGGGTGAATTTAACTCAGATGACCGTTATATCTACTACTGTGGGCAGGAATCCCTTAGAAGAAATGGAGTAGCCATTATAGTCAACAAAAGAGTTTGAAATACAGTACTTGGATGCAATCTCAAAAATCGATAGAATGATCTCTGTTCATTTCCAAGGCAAACCATTCAATATCACGGTAATCCAAGCCTATGCCCTGACCAGTAATGCCAAAAAAGCTGAAGTTGAATGGTTATATGAAGACCTACAAGACCTTTTAGAACTAACACCCCAAAAAGATGTCCTTTTCATTATAGGGGACTGGAATGCAAAAGTAGGAAGTCAAGAAACACCTGGAATAACAGGCAAATTTGGGCTTGGAGTACAGAATGAAGCACAACAAAGGCTAATAGACTTTTGCCAAGAGAACACACTGGTCATAGCAAACACCCTCTTCCAACAACGCAAGAGAAGACTCTACACATGGACATCACCAGATGGTCAACACCTAAATCAGATGGATGATATTCTTTGCAGCCAAAGATGGAGAAGCTCTCTACAGTCAGCAAAAATAAGATAGGGAGCTGACTGTGGCTCAGATCATGAACTCCTTCTTTCCAAATTCAGACTTAAATTGAAGAAAGTGGGGGAAAAAAGTAGACCATTCAGGTATGACCTAAATCAAATCCCTTATGATTATACAGTAGAAGTGCGAAATAGATTTAAGGGACTAGATCTGATAGACAGAGTACCTGAAGGACTATTGATGGAAGTTCATGACATTGTATAGGAGACAGGGATCAAGACCATCCCCGAGAAAATGAAATGCAAAAAAGCAAAATGGCTGTCTGAGGAAGCTTTACAAATAGTTGTGAAAAGAAGAGAAGTGAAAAGCAAAGGAGAAAAGGAAAGATATACCCATTTGAATGCAGAGTTCCAAAGAATAGCAAGGAGATAAGAAAGCCTTCCTCAGTGATCAATGCAAAGAAATAGAGGAAAACAACACAATGGGAAAGACTAGAGATCTCTTCAAGAAAATTAGAGATACCAAGGGAACATTTCATGCAAAGATGGGCTCGATAAAGGACGGAAATGGTATGGACCTAACAGAAGCAGAAGATATTAAGAAGAGGTGGCAAGAATACACAGAAGAACTATACAAAAAAGATATTCATGACCAAGATAATCATGAAAGTGTGATCACTCACCTAGAGCCAGACATCCTGGAATGTGAAGTCAAGTGGGCCTTAGAAAGTATAACTATGAGCAAAGCTAGTAGAGGTGATGGAATTCCAGTTGAGCTATTTCAAATCCTGAAAGATGATGCTGTGAACATGCTGCACTCAATATGCCAGCAAATTTGGAAAACTCAGCAGTGTCCAAAGGACTGGAAAAGGTCAGTTTTCTTTCCAGTCCCAAAGAAAGGCAATGCCAAAGAATGCTCAAACTACTGCACAATTGCACTCATCTCACACGCTAGTAAATTAACGCACAAAATTCTCCAAGGCAGGCTTCAGCGATACGTGAATTCTGAACTTCCTGAT
Source organism: Bubalus bubalis (assembly GCF_019923935.1). Taxonomy (NCBI): domain Eukaryota; kingdom Metazoa; phylum Chordata; class Mammalia; order Artiodactyla; family Bovidae; genus Bubalus; species Bubalus bubalis. The sequence continues at coordinate 134,749,262 of NC_059181.1, read as the reverse complement.
GTTCAAGCTGGTTTTAGAAAAGGCAGAGGAACCAGAGATTAAATTGCCAACATTCACTGGATCATCGAAAAGCAAGAGAGTTCCAGAAAATCATCTTTTTCTGCTTTCCTGACTATGCCAAACCTTTGACTGTGTGGATCACAATAAACTGTGGAAAATTCTTCAAGAGATGGGAATACCAGATCACCTGACCTACCTTTTGAGAAGCCTATATGCAGGTCAGGAAGCAACAGTTAGAACTGGACATGGAACAACAGACTGGTTCCAAATAGGAAAAGGAGTACGTCAAGGCTGTATATTGTCACCCTGCTTATTTAACTTATATGCAGAGTACATCATGAGAAATTCTGGGCTGGTGAAGCACAAGCTGGAATCAAGATTGCCAGGAGAAATATCAATAACCTCAGATATGCAGATGACACCACCCTTATGGCAAAAATTGAAGAAGAACTAAAGAGCCTCTTGATGAACGTGAAAGAGGAGAGTGAAAAAGTTGGCTTAAAGCTCAACATTCAGAAAACTGAGATCATGGCATCCGATCTCATCACTTCATAGCAAATAGATGGGGAAACAGTGGCTGACTTTATATTTTGGGGCTCTAAAATCACTGCAGATGGTGATTGCAGCCATGAAATTAAAAGACACTTACTCCTTGGAAGGAAAGTTATGACCAACAAAGACAGCATATTGAAAAACAGAGAAATTACTTTGTCAACAAAAGTCCGTCTAGTCAAGGCTAAGGTTTTTCCAGTAGTCATGTATGGATGTGAGAGTTGGAGTATAAAGAAAGCTGAGTGCTGTAGGATTGATGCTTTTGAACTGTGGTGCTGAAGAAGACTCTTGAGAGTACCTTGGACTGCAAGGTGATCCAACCAGTCCATCCTAAAGGAAATCAGTCCTGGGTGTTAATTGGAAGGACTGACGTTGAGGATGAAACTTCAATATTTTGGCCATCTGTTGCGAAGAGCTGACTCATTTGAAAAGACCCTGATGGTGGGAAAGATTGAAGACAAGAGGAGAAGGCGACGACAGAGGATGATATGGTTAGTTGGCATCACCAATTCAATGGACATGAGTTTGGGTAAACTCTGGGAGTTGGTGATTGACAGGAAGGCTTGGCATGCTGCGGTTCATGGGGTCGCAAAGAAATGGACACAAGTGAGAGACTGAACTGAACTGAAAAGAAGAAGACAATAGTACTTAAGAAAACAAAATTTAAACTCAAAGAAACAGAAAACAGAATGGTGGCAGCCAGGCAGTAGGAGAAATTGTATCTGTTGTCAAATGTACAGACTTTCGATTATAATAAAAATAAGGTTTGAGGATCTAATATACAGGGTGCTGATTATAGTTAGTACTGTATTGTAAACTTGAAATTTGCTTACAGCATTATCACAAAAAAAAAAATTGTGCAAGGTGATGGATGTGTTAATTAACTTAACCATAGAAATCATTTCAAAATGTATACATACATCAAATCATCAAATATATATTAAATGTACTACAATTTTATTTGTCAATTATACCTCAGTAAATCTTTGAGGAGAGAGGAAAAAAGAATACTACCATGATATGGCTCTATTTTCATATCAGCCGTTCTCCAAAACCTGTTACATTTATCATCTCATTTAACCTCCAAAGTAAGAATTTTTAGGATAAAATTGTAAATACCAGACTAAGATAATTTTATGGATGAGGGGGAAGGAAAGCAGAGAAAATGTAAATAATTTTACCAAGGACATATAGTTAGTAAGGGTTGGAGCAAGAATTCAAACACCAGCAATCTGACTTCAGATTACGAACTCTTCACGTTAGTTACCTAACTAACCTGAAGGTGTTAGAGAACAGATACCCCCAAAATAAACTAACCTAACTTTTGACTAAGAAAACTAGTGATTCAGTAAAATAATTGGTTGATTCTCCTCTCTCCAGAAACTGCTTATTTCACTCATTGTATTGAATCAACAGATAACAAATTATATATTCTGCATTAGCATTGATTACACATAAAAAACAAAAGAATGGAAGGAGACAATTGGGGTTATATGGACCAATAGACATATAACATGCAGGTTGTTTAGGTAGAAGATAGTGAGAAAATGAACTGCATCTGGCAAAAATTCTATGTCTTATATTACCCTTCTCCAAGGTTGAAGCAGCAATATTTACTACTGCTTTAAATTTGTACAATTAAAGCATCTATCAGATAATTTTATATAATGATAATAAAAGAGCCAAACAAAAAAGACTAGAATGCAATAAAGTTTAGTGCTTCCAAATTTGCTGGGTTTCAGTCATCCCCTTCTTGACTTGGCAGCATATCAAGATACGTACGAACTAAGCTACAGAGTAGCTCTGCACGGCATTTGCTCTCTCCTCTGCACTCTTTGAATGCACTGGCCAGAGATTTTTTAATTTCATACATCATTTACAACTAGCTGTGTTGATTCCACAGTCATTACTGAGCTCAGCCTGAGTGCCAAAAAGGAACACACACCAACATACAGAAACGCATACTGCTGGCATTGTCACAGCACAAAATAAACCAAGTCCACTGCACTAACTATGCCACTAACTAGAGAAGTCACAGACCTGGAATATCAAGTGTCCAAGAACTAATTAATCTTTCTACTTGTTTGTTTGCCAAGGAAAGCTGGATATGGATGTCAATTCAAAACAAGTTGCAGACGTTGTGAAAGTTATAAGTAGCTGAAAAACCCAAGGCAGAAGTTTCCTTAATAGCATGAGTGTCAGGTACAGGCATGCTTGATACTTATCAAATTTAACTCTCTCACTTACTAGACTCCCTGTCAGTCAACAAGTCAAATTTTAAGCTTTAGTTGAGATAATAAATGATGGTGGGAAAATATCATTTACTTTGAAGTTTGAGGTTATTTTTAAAACCTTTTGTTTTTCAACTGTGCTCTTCCCCATCCCCCATTCCCATTCCAGATCCTCTGTAGGGAAAGTAAAACACTGAGATTTTTGAATGGTTTTTAGTTTATGCCAGGCTATGCATATTGACATACTTTGCCCTTTGGATAAAATGTCTGTCTTTCTGAAATATATGTCTAGAGCAAAGTTAGCATACCCATGGATCAGTTAGGGTTCTCCAGAGAAACTATACCTATATATCTATATTTATCTGTCTGTTGGGAGCTTGTTTTATTTTAAGGACTGTGATTATGAAGGCAGGCAAGTCTGAAATTTGTTGGACAGACCAGAAGGATGGAAATTCAGGTAAGAGTTAATGATGCAGTTTTGAGCCTCAAATCCATAAAATGGGCAAGAAGAGTAGAAACTCGGGCACGATTTTTATGCTGCAGTCTCAAGGTAAAATTTCTTCTTTGAGAAACCTCAGTCTTTTCTCTTAAGGCCTTAAATTGATTGGATGAGTTCCACCCCACATTATGAAGGATAATCTGCTTTAAAGTCAACTGATTCTAAATATTTTCCCAGTAATATTTAGACAAGTGTTTGACCAAACAACTGTACACCACAGCAACATAAACTTACCCAACCTAATACATAAAATTACCCATCAACCTCCAAAACACTCATATGTATACCTACAAACACAGACATGCACAATACTGCCTTCATTATTACTGTGTTCTAAACAACTGAGATAATCACATTGGATCTTTTTTTTAAATTTAGATAACATATTTTAGTACTGAAAATTCAATAATTATTAAAAATAGAACTTTCCTTAGTGGCTTTTTTAGAAGTGTGCTCTTCCTTTCTCTGAAATTAACTGTATCACAGTTAATATGCTAGTTTACTGAGGATGAAGTAGGATTCCTGTGAGGAGGTTGCTTCCTTTTTCTATCATTCATAGGGGTTGATATTTCCAAAATGTCTAAAATGCTTAGACAATTTTGCTTAGCTATTAGTACTGAAGATGAACATATTAATTATAGCATTCATCTCATTGGCAACTGACCAACACTACTTGAACCAAGCTTAAAACCTTTCAAGATAAAATATCATTTATCAACTGTTTAGACTTTATTATTGATCTAACACATAGTATTTGTATCCTGAAGCTGCCTTGAAATTGTTGCCATATTTATATAAGTTGATTTGGTTTTCTATGATAATTCAGTAAGATCACTCTGGCATTCTTTTTTCTTTTTTTAATTGGAGGAGAATTGCTTTATTAACGCATATACATGGAATCTAGAAAAATGGTACTGACAAACCTATTTGCAGGGCAGGAATAGAGATGCAGACCTAGACAATGGACTTGTGGACACAGTGGGGGAAGGAGAGGGTGAGATGAATTAAGAGAGCAGCACCGAAATACATGCATTGCCATGTGTAGAATAGATAACTAGTGGGAAGTTGCTGTTCCCTGGTGGCTTAGTGGTAAAGAATCTGCCTGCAATGCAGGAGACATGAGTTTGATCCCTGGGTTGTGAAGATCCCCTAGAGAAGGAAATGGCGACCCACTCCAGTATTCTTGCCTGGAAAATCCCATGGACAGAGAAGCCTGGTGGGCTACTGTCTATAGGGTCACAAACCATCAGACGTGACTGAAGCGACTGAGCACAGAACAGGGAAGTTGATGTGTAACACAGGGAGCTCAGCCTGAAACTCTGTGATGACCCAGAGAGGAGGGATGGGGGGGTTGAAGTAGGAGGGAGGCTCAAGGGGGAGGGGAGATGTGTGTGTGTGTGTGTGTGTGTGTGTGTGTGTGTACATATTGGCTGGTTCATGTTGTATGGCAGAAACACAATATTGTAAAACAATCAACCTCCAATTAAAAATAAATTTTAAAAAAGGAAAAATAAGATATCATTTACTCAATACAATTTTGGAAAAGAAACACTTTTGTTACACCAACATGTTTGACTGCCTAGTTAATGATTACAGGCTGCAAGAAAGCCATTTTGGACAGCTTTTACCTTATATTGCTTGCCATCCATGACACAGACATTCAGAGCCTTGGATGGTTTACCTATATAGTCATAAACAATGTGATGGCAGATGGATTTTTGTATCTACCACCTGCTATATTTTGATCGGCATCTGTATTTGAAGGATGATTCTATAATATTTAATTAGTGGCCAGTTTCATTTATTATTGAAATCTATGTTAACAATTTTTTTTTCTAGAAAAACCAATGCTCTATTCCCATAGGTTACCAGCTTTATCTGTTTCTCTTAGAAAACTATTTTGTACCTTTTGAACAAAATCTCACTTCTATCAATAGCAAACTGAGGCTACAATTTAGCCTAGTCTTAGGCAATTAAAACACACACTTTATTAAACCTTGGTCATGCCCATTAAAATTAATTGAGACCTTAGCCCTTTGCTGAACTCTTCTTAATGAGCTTGGAGGAAAAGATAATAAATCCAGCAAACAAGATCCTTCTTTAATGACTATGGTACATATCATTTTTGGTTGGTTTATACTGAAACGTATTTTGTATTTCTACTTTAAATTTTTATGATTATCTTCCAGGAAAACATACGTGCTTTTTAAAATTAAAAAAGTACTTTATGTACCAAAAAAGAAAAACACTGTTATGAAAACCCAAGCTAAAACAATTTAAAAGAATAGTACTCACATAAAGGTCAGGTTTTGCTAGTTAAAAGGACAGCCTATCCAGTGGATTATTAAAAGCTTCATTAATAGTCAATGAATTGCTGGCTACAGTCATACTTTTGTACAACTGCTAAACCAAGGACAGAATTTATTCACCTAATTTAAATATTACATTCTCAGTGTTCAAGTGATTTCACTAGACAGGTGTATCAACTAGTATATGACAGAGTTGTTCTCCTGGATTTTGATATATTTTTATGTACAATGATTCTACAGAGGACCCAAAGTAACCTTTAATTTTAATGTGATTAATGTATAACTAGATTTAGTTACTGAAGGAGCTAGAGATTTGAGACATATTGTAGGCAGAGTCTCCTAATCTCCTGTGTATATATCAGGACCTAAATAATGCATACCTGAATTCCATTAACTCCCTTTATGTTCATTACAAAATTTTCAAATATATCTCTATTAAAAAGAATAAAAAACATAATGATACCACAAGAATACATGACGACATTACTGAATCCTAGGGAAAAGAAACTGTCACGTATGTAAAACTATTCATGTATTCTACCAAGCAATTATCATGAACACATGTAAGCAACTACATGATTTTAGTAGTAGTTTATGAACACATAATATCCACTGCTCAGGTCCTGACCTTTAATATTTTCTGAAGTGATAAATGATATTTTTGTCCTTCTCCAAATAAACATGCAGCATGAGAAAATGAGAACGATGCATTGTGCTTTCCTTAGTCTGTGTTCAAGGTAATGAGAACAAACAATTGTATTATGGAATCATGTCAAAGTTTCTGTGCTGACATCAGTGATTCGATAATGTTTCTCTACTAAATTATCTCACTAATCTTAACCATAAAAATCTATTCTTCTTTTTTCACAATCAGCCTTACTATGCTACTGAAAGAGTACATATGAAATGACACATAGCTCCTGAGAAAACCAATGAGGTCTGGATAGACAACACAACAAAGATTTTTTATATCAATCAAACAATCAATATTTATTGAATATCTCAAGGCTGCTTTGGGAGTCAGAATATGATTGAAGTTACACATTCCACACATGTGAAAAATAAAGTTTTACTTCTCTCAAAAAATATAAAGCTAACTAACTAGGACTAAACCATATTCCTACATGACAAAAAATCTCCCCTAATCTACTGACTTGATATGCTTTATTAATATATCACACAATGAAAAACAATAATGTTGCACAGTGCATCTTCACTGGATGCTTGAGCAATATTAATACTCACTGAATTATTAAACTAAGCCATGGTTTTATATAGGCACTAAGCCAAACAAAATTATGGCAATATATCTTAGATTGCTGTTTCTCAATACTGTCATTGAATAGTGTCAACAGTGTATATAGTAAATAATCAAAATACTGTAGCTATGCATTGCCTTGAGAAAAGCAAATATCTCATATATCAATAGTGTCAGAAATTTAAAGCACAAAATCAGATCAGAGCCTATGAAGGAAACAGGAATAGTGGATGATCTCTAAGTGCTCAAAATAGAAACATAATGAGCTCTATGTGTTGCTTATATATAAATGTCCTATTCAAAAATACTTTTTTGAATATAATAGCAGTATATATTATATTCAAAAAAGTATTTTTGAATAGGACATTTATTGATGCTTTTGAACTGTGGTGTTGGAGAAGACTCTTGAGAGTCCCTTGGACTGCAAGGAGATCCAACCAGTCCATTCTGAAGGAGATCAGCCCTGGGATTTCTTCGGAAGGAATGATGCTAAAGCTGAAACTCCAGTACTTTGGCCACCTCATGCGAAGTGTTGACTCATTGGAAAAGACTCTGATGCTGGGAGGGATTGGGGGCAGGAGGAGAAGGGGACGACAGAGGATGAGATGGCTGGATGGCATCACTGACTCGATGGATGTGAGTCTGAGTGAACTCCGGGAGTTGGTGATGGACAGGGAGGCCTGGCGTGCTGCGATTCATGGGGTCCCAAAGAGTCGGACACGACTGAGCGACTGATCTGATCTGATATATTATATTGACTAAAAGAAGCACTTGGGTATATAAATTTAGAAAAGGGAAAAGTATATAAACTTGGCCCAAATCCTTTTTTTTTTTTTTTTTTTTAATGAAGACCCAGACGACCTATTCAGGTAACAAATATGTCAAAATTTCATGAATTATTTGCTTTGTTCATAGGTACATTTTTAGATGATTTTTCACATTAACAGAAAACTAGTAGATCTAAATAATATAAATATTTGCCCATTCTTTTTCAGTTCATCTCACTGTATTGAAGACATTTAAAACAAGCAGAAGTCAAATGAAACATACTCATTAACCTCACTCTTTCATAGTAGAAGTGATCCTGTACATCAATAACTCTATTGTTCTCTGCATTCAGTATGCTAGCAAAATCAGAAAACTCAGCAGTGGTCACGGGACTGGAACTGCTCAGTTTTCATTTTAATCCCAAAGAAGGTAAAGGCCAAAGAATGCTCAAACTACTGCACAACTGCACACATTTCACATGTTAGCAAGGTAAATACTCAAGATCCATCAAGCTAGGCTTCAACAGTACATGAATCAAGAACTTCAAGATGTACAAGCTGGATTTAGAAAAGGCAGAGGAACCAAAGGTCAAATTGCCAATATCCATTGGATCACAGAAAAAGAAAGGGAATTCCAGAAAAACATCTACTTCTACTTCATTGACTACACTAAAGCCTTTGACTCTGTGGATCAAAACAAATAATGCAAAATTCTTAAAGAGATGGGAATACCAACCACCTTACCTGTCTCCTGAGAAATCTGTATGCAGGTCAAGAAGCAATAGTTAGAACCAGACATGGAACAATGGACTGGTTCAAAATTGGAAAAGGAGTATGTCAAGACTGTATACTGTCACCCTGCTTATTTAACTTATATGCAGAGTGCATCATGTGACATGCTGGGCTGGATGAAGTTCAAGCTGAAATCAAGATTGCTGGGAGAAACATCAATAACCCCAAATATCCAGATGACACCACCCTTATGGCAGAAAGTGAAGAACAACTAAAGAGCCTCTTGATGAAGGTGAAAGAGGAAAGAGAAAAAGCTGTCTTAAAACTTAACATTCAACTCCTGCAGCTCAATTCCAGAAAAATAAACGACCCAATCAAAAAATGGGACAAAGAACTAAATAGACATTTCTCCAAAGAAGAATACAGATGGCTAACAAACACATGAAAAGATGCTCAACATCACTCATTATCAGAGAAATGCAAATCAAAACCACAATAAGGTACCATTTCACGCCAGTCAGAATGGCTGTTATCCAAAAGTCTACAAGCAATAAATGCTGGAGAGGGTGTGGAGAAAAGGGAACCCTCTTCCGCTGTTGGTGGGAATGCAAACTAGTACAGCCACTATGGAGAACAGTGTGGAGATTCCTTAAAAAACTGGAAATAGAACTGCCTTATGACCCAGCAAGCCCACTACTGGGCATACACACCAAGGAAACCAGAACTGAAAGAGACACATGTACTCCAATGTTCATCGCAGCACTGTTTATAATAGCCAGGACATGGAAGCAACCTACATGTCCATCAGCAGATGAATGGATAAGAAAGCTGTGGTATATATACACAATGGAGTATTACTCAGCCATTAAAAAGAATACATTTGAATGAGTTCTAATGAGGTGGATGAAACTGGAGCCTATTATACAGAGTGAAGTAAGCCAGAAAGAAAAACACCAATACAGTATACTAACACATATATATGGAATTTAGAAAGATGGTAACAATAACCCTGTATATGAGACAGCAAAAGAGACACAGATGTATAGATGTATAGAACAGTCTTTTGGACTCTGTAGGAGAGGGAGAGGGTGGGATAATTTGGGGGAATGGCATGGAAACATGTATAATATCATATAAGAAATGAATCACCAGTCCTGGTTCGATACCGGATGCTTGGGGCTGGTGCACTGGGATGACCCGGAGGGATGGTACAGGTAGGGAGGGGGAGGGGGGTTCAGGATGGGGAACACATGTATGCACAGGGTGGATTCATGTTGATGTGTGGCAGAATCAATTCAATACTGTAAAGTAATTAGCCTCCAATTAAAATCAATAAATTAAAAAAAAAACATTCAAAAAAAGCTAAGATCATGGCCTCTGATCCCATCACTTCGTGGCAAATAGATGGGGAAACAATGGAAACAGTGTCAGACTTTATTTTGGTGGGCTCTAAAATCACTGCAGATGGTGACTGCAGCCATGAAATTTAAAGATGCTTGCTCCTTGGGAGAAAAGCTATAACAAACCTAGACAGCATATTAAAAAGCAGAGGCATCTCTTAGCCTACAAAGGTTCATCTAGTCAAAGCTATGGCTTTTCCAGTAGTCATGTATGGATGTGAAATTTGGACCATAATAAAGGCTGAGCATCAAAGAATTGATGTTCGAATTGTGGTGCTGGAGAAGACTCTTGAGAGTCCCTTGGACAGCAAGTAGTTCAAATCAGTCAATCCAAAAGGAAATCAACCCCGAATATTCATTGGAAGGACTGATGCTGAAGCTGAATCTCCAGTACTTTGGCCATATGATGCAAAGAGCCAACTTATTGGAAAAGACCTGATTCTAGAAAAGATTGAAGGCAGGAGGAGAAGGGGATGACAGAGGATGAGATGGTTGGCTGGCATCACGGATTCAATGGACATGAGTTTGAGCAAATTCCAGGAGATATTAAAGGACAGGGAAGCCTGGCATGCTGCAGCCCATGGGGTCACAAAGAGTTGGACACAACTGAGTGACTGAATAACAACAGCAACAAACTGAATTGAGCTACTGAGATTATTTTAGGAAAAAAAAAAATAAAGATTACAACAAACATTTCCTGAATCCTGACCTTTTCATCATGTAAACTGATAAAATTTCCTGAGAAATTGTAAAGATAATTTAAAAAGATAATTAAGAATCCAGCCTTTTAACAGTTTGTGCATTTGATTTGAAGCATAGTTCATGTTGAATGTGTCCTTAGTGATTTTCTGTTTGGATAACCCATCCAGTGCTGCAAGTGGTATTGAAGCCCCTTCCTATTACTGTATTATTGTCTATTTCTCCCTTTAGATCCATGTGTATTTGCTTAAAATATTTAGGTGCTCCAGTATTAGGTGCACATACATTTATGATTTGGAGAAGGATATGGCAACTCTCTCCAGTATTCTTGCCTGTAGAATCCCATGGACAGAGGAGCCTGACAGGCTACAGTCTGTGGGGTCGCAAGAGTCAGACATGACTGAGTGACTAAGCACAGCACAGCACATTTATGATTGTTTTATTTTCCAGATGAATTGACTCCTTTATCATTGTGTAATGACCTTCTTTGTCTCTTCATACCATTTTGGCTTAGAGTCAGTAGAGCTACGTCTTTTCTCTTTTGGTTTCCATTTGCATGGAATGTCTTTTGACTCCATGTGAGTCTGGAAGCTGAAGTGAGTCCCTTGTAGGCAGCACATCAGAGCAGATCAGTTGCTCAGTCGTGTCCGACTCTTTGGGACCCCATGAATCGCAGCACGCCAGGCCTCCCTGTCCATCACCAACTCCCGGAGTTCACTGAGACTCACATCCATCGAGTCAGTGATGCCATCCAGCCATCTCATCCTCTGTCGTCCCCTTCTCCTCCTGCCCCCAATCCCTCCCAGCATCAGAGTCTTTTCCAATGAGGCAGCATATAGTTGGGTCTTACCTTTTTTACACATCCAGCCACTCTACACCTTTTTATTGGCGAATTCAATCCACTTATACTTACAGTAATTATTGATAAATAAGAACTTACTAATGCCATCATATTGCTTTCTGGGTGTTTTATAGTTCCTTTCTTCCTCTGTTGCTGCCTTTGGAATTTTTGGTTCTCAGTGGTGGTATTCTCTAATGACATTATCTTTATCTTCTGTGAATCTACTATAGGCCTTTGCTTTGTATATACTATAAGCCTTATATAAAATATCTTATAACAACCTCACACTGATAAAGCTTAACTTGGATAGAATACCAAAAATTTACCTTTTCATTACTACTTGTTATGTTAATGTCACAATTTACCCCTTTTTATAGTGTGTATTCATTAACAGATTATAGTAATTATAGTTGTTTTTAATAATCTTGCCTTTCAACCTTTATATTAAAGTGGTTGACAAACCATCATACGACAGTACGAGAGTATTCTTAATTTGACTACATTTACAAGAGTGATGTGTTTTTTCATGTTACTAATTTGTGTCCTTTAATTTCAGCTTGAAAGAGGCGTCTCAGCATTCCTTATAAGGTTGGTCCATCAGTGATGAACTCCATCAGCTTTTGTTTGTCTGGGAAAATATTTGTCTCTCGTTCATTTCTAAAGGACTGCTTTGCCAGATAGAATGTTTTTGATTGGCAGCTTTTTTTTTTTTTTTCAGCACTTTAAGTATTCTAACCTACCCTCTGAAAGGTGGCCTAAAAGGTTTCTGATGAGAAATGTGCTAAAAGCCTAAGTCTGGTTCCTTTTTAGGTTACAATCATTTCTCTTGCTGATTTTAAGATTCTTTGATTTTTGAAAGATATATTTATGTAATAAAGTCACTTTGCTGTACACTTGAAACTAACACAATATTGTAACTCAGATCAGTTCAGTTGATCAATCGTGTACGACTCTTTGCAACCCCATGAATTGCAGCACGCCAGGCCTCCCTGTCCATCACCAACTCCAAGTTCACCCAAACTCTTGCCCATCGAGTCAGTGATGCCATCCAGCCATCTCATCCTCTGTCGTCCCATTCTATTCCTGCCTCCAATCCCTCCCAGCATCAGGGTCTTTTCTAATGAGTCAACTCTTCGCATGAGGTGGCCAAACTATTGGAGTCTCAGCTTTAGCATCAGTCCTTCCAAAGAACACCCAGGACTGATCTCCTTGCAGTCCAAGGGACTCTAAAGAGTCTTCTCCAACACCACAGTTCAGCACTCAGCTTTCTTCACAGTCCAACTTTCACATCCATACATGACCACTGGAAAAACCATAGCCTTGACTAGATGGACCTTTGTTGGCAAAGTAATGTCTCTGCTTTTCAATATGCTATCTAGGTTGGTCATAACTTTCCTTCCAAGGAGTAAGCGTCTTTTAATTTCATGGCTGCAATCACCATCTGCAGTGATTTTGGAGCCCAGAAAAATAAAGTCTGCCACTGTTTCCACTGTTTCCCCATCTATTTCCCATGAAGTGATGGGACCAGATGCCATGATCTTAGTTTTCTGAATGTTGAGCTTTATGCCAACTTTTTCACTCTCCTCTTTCACTTTCATCAAGAGGCTCTTTAGTTCTTCACTTTCTGCCATAAGGGTGGTGTCATATGCATACCTGAGGTTATTGATATTTCTCCAGGCAATCTTGATTCCAGCTTGTGCTTCTTCCAGTCCAGCGTTTCTCATGATGTACTCTGCATATAAGTTAAATAAGCAGGGTGACAATATACAGCCTTGACATATTCCTTTTCCTATTTGAAACCACTCTGTTGTTCCATGTCCAGTTCTGTTGCTTCCTGACCTGCATATAGGTTTCTCAAGAGGCAGGTCAGGTGGTCTGGTATTCCCATCTCTTTCAGAATTTTCCACAGTACTATATGTCAATTAAAACATTTTTAAATAGGTATTTGAAAATAAGTAAATAAATAAATAGGTATTTGTCCGACTCTCTGTGACCCCATGGACTGCAGCCCACCAGGCTCCTCTGTCCACTGGATTCTCTAGGCAAGAATACTGGAGTAGGTTGCCATGTCCTCCCCCAGGGGATCTTCCTACCCAAGGATCAAATCCATGTCTCCCTCATTGCAGGCAGATTCATTACCATCTGAGCCACCAAGGAAGACCCGATTCTTTATCAGATTGCGTAAATCACACATCTTCATGTTTTGGGGGGCAGTTACCAGAAGACTGCTGTAATCCTTTGATGGTACCAAGTTTCCTTGATTTTTCATTTTCACTGAAGCCTTGCATTGCTATCTTCAAGACTTGGTTGAACGATTTTGACGTGGTTGTATTTGTAGTTGCAGCTACCTCCTCCATGCTTGACTAAATACTTCCATCAGCCCTGCTAGTGTTTCTGAGGTTTTCTCAGACCTTCTATGGGTAGCCGTACACCACACTTCTTTCTTCCTCTTGTGGCAGAATTCTTAAGATTATACACTCTTTCGATCCTGAACACATCTGGCCTGGTCATGACAGCCTCCTTTATGCTTTCCCAAGGGTGGAGCTAAAGCTCAATTTTATGGTCTTTCCGAAGCAGATTTGGGTGGGTTTTCTGTGTATGCTCACTGCCTATTTGCCAAAGCTTACTTTCACTACCACCAGGACTGTGCACAGATAGCTGGCCAAAGAATGCAGCAAAGGGTGAGACACATGGCAAGTTCATTGTACCTGTATGTCATCTGAGGGATCTGAGGATGAAGTGAACCCAGCAGTTCATGGGCAGACTTCTTGATGGAATCTGTGATGCAGTTAATAGGATCCACATCCCATTAATGCCTTCTGAGAATCCTATCTCTGCAAACCTCTTCTTGCCTCACCCCCAACACATAGCTCACAACTCAGTACTCTGGATGGGGTTACTCTGGATGGGGTGAGAGAGAACTGGACAACTTGGAACTTCTCACATAGCTGGGTAAGTCAGGAGCTCATGCGCATGGTCTCCTTTTTCCCTGAGGGAGAAATCACAAGCTGAGAAGTTCTCTCCTGGCACTCATCTGTTCTGGGAAAGCGGGGAGATGGGTAAAGTCAATTTGTTCCTTTTACCCTCTCCAATGCACCCAATCTCATATTTTTGTTTCTCCAATGAAAGGGGCTTTCCTGATAGCTCAGTTGGTAAAGAATATGCCTGCAATGCAGGAGACCCCGGTTTGATTCCTGGGTTGGGAAAATCCATTGGAGAAGGGACAGGCTACCCACTCCAGTATTTTTGGGCTTCCCTAGTGGCTCAGCTGGTAAAGAATCCACCTGCAATGCAGGAGACCTGGGTTCGATCTCTGGGTTAGGAAGATCCCCTGGAGAAGGGAAAGGCTGTCCACTCTAGTATTCTGGCCTGGAGAATTCCATGGACTGTATAGTCCATGGGGTCGCAAAGAGTTGGACATGACTCATATTTTTGTTTCTCCAATAGCGTGCTGGAATTCTCTGCTGGAAACCTGAGATTCCACAAAGCCTCTCTCCTTTACAGGTGATTGTCTAAGATAATGTTCTCTAGGGGTTCTTGGACCATGGCCAAGATGGGCTCGGGCCAGTTTACAGGACCACTGCAGAATCCACAGCCAGGAGTAAGGTCTAATTATGCCTATTATCTGATGTACAATTGGGCAAGACTCCTTCTGGGCCCTTTGACTGGATTTCACAGCTCACACAAAGGAACTTTTAGTCCATGGATAAATGACAAACTGTTGTTGAGGGGTAAATACAACAAGGGGTATCTTATTCAGGCATGTCGATGACATGATTTACCTCTCTCTCATTTTTGGAGGATAACATATTTCTAGATGGTTATTACTGTTATTGCTACTGCTAATGCTATTGTTATGGTATTATATCTCTCTTCGTGCTTGTATGGTTTCTAAAGAGAAGTTGAATGTAATTCTTATCTTTGTTCCTCTATAGGTAAAGAATTTTTCCCCTCTGGCTATGTTCAAGAGTTTTTCTTTATATTCGATGTTCTTTAGTTTGAAAATAATAAAGCCAGGTAGAGTTGGGGGGGGGGTGTTTATCTCGCATGGTGCCCTCTGAACTTTCTGGATCTGTAGTTTGTTCTCTGACATTAATTCAGGGAAATTTTCAGTCATTATTATTTCAAATAAAATATCTCTTTTGTTCCTTTCTATTTTCTCCTTCAGGGATTCCCAATACACATATTTTACAATTTTTGTAGTTGCTCAAAACTATCTGTTTTTCTCCAGCTTTGCTTTGCCTTTTTTTTTTTTTAATTTCCATTGACATATCAGGCTTCCCTGGTGGCTCAGTGATAAAAAATTCTGTCTGTCAATGTAGGAGACATAGGTTCAATCCTTGGGTCAGGAAAATCCACCAGAAAAAGAAATGACAACCCACTCCAGTATTCTTGCCTGGGAAACCCTATGAACAGTGGAGCCTGGTAGGCTACAGTCCATGGGGTCACAAAAGAGACACAATTTAGCAACTAAAAAAACAACTGACATATCATCAAACTCATAGATTGTTTTCTTCAGCTATATCTAGTCTACTAATAAATCCATCAAAGGTATTTTTGCTTCTTCATTCTGTTTTTGATACCTAGCATTTCATTTCAGTTCTTTGTTAGGATTTTCATCTCTCTGCCTATTTTACCCATGTATTCTTGCAGTTCACTTTATCTATAATAGCCCTTAGTGTATTAATCATCATTGTTTTAAATTTCAGGTCTGGGGGAGTGAATTCAGCATCAAGGTAGCATAAGACATCCCTTGTTTTTTTCTCACCCGCCTCAACAACAGAAATTCAGTATCCATCTATAAACAAGAGTTCCTCTGTGATTGTTGTGGGACCCAACACTATGTGCCTAGGTAGAAGAGAAAGATAAACAAATTAAGAGATTTTTTAAAAACAAATTTATAAGCCCTCAGCTAGAGTAACTAGGAAAATAAGATAAAGACACAAATAAGAGTTGGATGGAGGAGATATTACAACTAATACCACAGAAATACAAAGGATCACAAGACATTACTATGATCAACTACAAGCCAACAAACCAGATAATCAGGAAGTGGTAGAAATTTTCTAGAAACATATAACCAACCAAAACTGAAACATGAGGAAATAGAAAAATCAGAATAGACTAGTGATGAATAAGTATACTGAATCACTAATCAAAAACCTCCCAACACAGAAAAGCCCAGGACCAGATAATTTCCCTGGTGAAATTTACCAAACATTTAAAGAATTAATGCCAATTCTATCAAATTTTTCCAAAAAAACTGAAGAGGAGAGAATACTTCAAAACTCACTTTAAGAGGCCAGAATTACCTTGAGAACAAAGTCACACAAGGACGCTATAGGAAAAGAAAATTCAGACCATTATCACTGATAAATATAGATGCAAAAATTCCCATTAAATATTAGGCCAATCAAATTCAGTAACACCTTCAAAGGACCATACTCTATGACCAAATGAGATTTATCCCTTGGATGCAAGGATGGGTCAGCATACGCAAATCAATACACACGATGCAATATATTAATTAATAGGATGAGAAATGAAAATTGTATATCAAAAGATGAAAAAATTTTTGAAAAAATACATCTTTTCACTGATTAAAAAAACTCAACAAATTGAGTACAGAAGGAACATACTTCAGTATAATAAAGGTCATATTTGACAAACTCACACCTAACAACATACTCAACAGTGAACAACTGACAACATTTCCTCTAAGATTAGAAACAAGAAAAGGGTGCCCACTCTCTACACTCTATGGAAGTCTGAGCTAAAGCAACCAGGCAAGAGAAATAAGTAAATGGCACCCAAAAGGGAAAGAAAGAAATAAAATTGTCATCATTTGCAGACAATATAATCTTATATATAGAAAATCCTAAAGATTCTACCAAAACAACTATGAGAACTAATTCATTCAATAAGATTATTTTCACTGTGATCTATTGAAAGTCAGCCCTCAACACAAGGGTTTGATAAAGTAAATATAAAGTAAATAAAATTTAAAAAATAAAACAAAAAATAAAAATAAAATTGTTTGACACAAAATCAACATATAAAAATCAGTTTTGTTGCTACACACTAAAAACAAAGTATCTAAAAATTAAATGAACAATATTATTCACAGTAGCATCAAAAAAAATAAATGCTTAGGAATAAATTTAACCAAGAGGGTGAAAGTTCCCTACACTTAAACTGCAAGACTTTGATGGAAAAAAATTGAAGATGACACAAATGGAAAGATATCCATGTTCAAGGAGAGGAAAAAATATTATTACCAAAATGTCCATATTATACAAAGCCAACTATAGATCAATGAAAGAAAATTCCAATGGCATTTTCCTCAGAAATAGAAAAGATAATTTTAAAATTTGAATAGAACTAAAAAAGTTTATTTTTTAATAGCCAAAGTAATCCTGAGTAAGAAGAATACAGCTGGATCATACTTCCTGACATTGAATTAAACAAAAAAACTACAGTAATCAAAACAGTATAATCCTGGAATAAAAATAGTCATACAGACAAATGGATAATAAAGAGCCTAGAAATAAAGCCCTCAATTAAAGTAAACTAATATGTGACAAGAGTCCAAGAACAATCAATGGGGAAGGGATAATATCTTCAAAAATTGGTGTTGGGAAAACTGGGAAAAATAAAATTGGGCCTCTAACATACATAAATTAAAAACTTTAAGTAGATTAAAGATTTAAATGTAACAACTGATATTATAAAACTTCTAAAAGAAAATCCAGGGAAAAACTCCTTGATACTGGTCTCATTAATGAATTTTTTGGAAATTTTTATCATAAGCACAAGCAACAGAAACCAAAGTCATCAAGTGAGATAACATAAAATTAAAAAGCTTCTGCACAGCAAAAGGGACAATTTACCAAATAAAAAGGCAACCTATGGAATGGGGGAAAATATTTGCAAACCATGTAACTTATAAGGAGTTAATGTGTGAAATATATAAAGAACTCACACAGCTTAATAACAAAAACAATAAAACAATCTGATTTTTAAAAATGGGCAGAGGAATGGACTGTTTTCCAAAGAAGATATACAAATAGCCAACAGGTTCATAAAAAGATCTAAACATCACTAATTATCAGGGAAATGCAAACCAAAACCACAATGAGATATGACCTCACATCTATTAGAATGTGCTTAGGCACTCAGTCATGTCCAACTCTTTGTGACACCATGGACTGTAGCCCGCCAGGCTCCTCTGTCCATGGGGATTCTCTAAGCAAGAATACCGGAGTTGGTTGCCATGACCTTCTCCAGGGCATCTTCCCAACCCAGAGATCAAAGGCAGGTGTCCCACATTGCAGGTGGATTCTTTACCATCTGAACCACCAGGGAAGTCCTCACATCTATTAAAATAATTATCATTAAAAATAGGTAACAAATGCTAGGAAGATATAAAGAAAAGGGAAGCCTCATGTACTGCTAGTGAGACTGTAATTGGTATAGCCACTATGGAAAACAATATGGAGACTTTATAAAAATTTAAAAATATAACTACCATATGATCCAGCAACCCCACTTCAGTATATATACCCAAAGGAAATGCAAATAGGATACTGAACAGATAACTGCACTCTCATGTTGATTGCAACATTATTCTCAGTTGCCAAGATATTAAAACAAACTAAGTGTCAACAGACGAATGGATAAATAAGTTGTGATTATAGACACATGCACCCCCACACTCACACATGAAACATACACATAGTGGAGTACTATCCAGTTGTAAGAAAGATGGAAATCCTGCCATTTGTGACAACATGGATGGATCTCGAGGACAATGTGCTAAATGAAATGATTCAAAGAAACACTGTATGGTATCAGTTATACGTGGAATCTAAAAACTGAACTTGTAGAAATTGTAGAATGGTGGTTATCGGGGGCTGAAAGTGTGGGAAATGGGTTGATGTTGGTCAAAGAGTACAAACTTCCAGTTAAAATAACTATGTTCCAGGGATCTAGAACAGCACTGCACTGTTGTAAGAATACTGTGTCATATACTTAATAGTTGCTAAGAGTAAATCTTTAATGTTTTCACCACAAAGAAAAAGAAATGGTAATTGTGTGATGTGATGGAGGTGTTGATATCACAGTAGCAATCAATTTGCAAAATAAATGTATGGAATGAACATCCCAGACATGTCTATTTCTGATACCATCACTGTCTTTTCAAACTGTGTTTTTTGCCTTTCAGTATTTCTTGTCATTATTTCCTGCTCACTAGACATAATGTCGGAGAAGGCAATGGCACCCCACTCCAGTACTCCTGCCTGGAAAATCCCATGGATGGAGGAGCCTGGAAGGCTACAGTCCATGGGGTCGCTGAGGGTTGGACAAGACTGAGTGACTTCACTTTCACGCATTGGAGAAGGAAATGGCAACCCACTCCAGTGTTCTTGCCTGGAGAATCCCAGGGATGGGGGAGCCTAGTGGGCTGCTGTCTATGGGGTCACACAGAGTCGGACACAACTGAAGTGACTTAGCAGCAGCAGCAGCAGACATAATGTACTGGGTAAAAGAAACTGCTAGAAATAGACCTTTAGTAATATGGTGGTAAGGTGTAAAAGGAAAGGATGTACTCAGTGTTCCTATGATTAGGTCTCAGTCGTTAGTGAGCCTATGCCTTTAAAATGTGAGCTTCACAATTGTTGCTCAGTTTTTTCCTTCCATTAGGTAGGACAGGATGGCGAGAATGGGTTGTAGTTGGATATTTACCTTCTCCCAACAGGCTTCCCTGGTGGTTCAGTGGTTAAGAATCTGCTTGCATTGCAAGATACCTGGTTCGATCCTTGGGCCAGGAAAATCCCCTGGAGAAGGAATGGCAATCCACTCCAGGATTCTGGCCTGGAGAATCCCATGGACAGAGGAGCCTGGCAGGCTATAGCCCATGGGGTTGCAAAGAGTCAGACACGACTGAACAACTAACACTTTCAAATGTAAGGCTAGAATTGACTAGAGTTATCTATTTCCCTTGCCTCAGTTCAGTTAGGCCCTGATTATATCTCAACAGATTGCATGGTCAGTCATGTCAGACTCTTTGTGACCCCATGGACTGTAGCCCATCAGGTTCCTTTATCCATGGAATTTTATAAGCAATAATACTGGAGTGGGTTGCCATTTCCTATTCTGGGGGATCTTCCTGACCCAGGGATCAAACCTGAGTCTATTGCATCTCCTGCACTGGCAGGTGAATTCTTCACCACTTGAGCCACCTGGGAAGTGCATCCCAACAGGATAGGCTTTGGTTAACTAGTTTCTCTTGAGTGTGGACCTATTTCAAATGGTTTCTTTACCTCTCCCCTGCTGGAAACTCAAGAGGACTTTTCTCAGATATTAACTATGGGAAATTGAAGTAAACCTCACAGTTTTGTGGGGACTTCCCTATGACTAAGTGCTCCTGGAGTTTTTTAACTTTCAGAATTGTCCATGCTGAGCCTCCAGAAATTCTCAATTATAGTTCAGGTTTTTCTTCCCAGTACTGGATCATGTGGCAATTTCTGATGATGAATCTGCTCTAATAAGACTTTCTGTCTCTCAGTTATTGGGGGCAGTGGTTTGCCCTGTGTCCTTTTCTTTCTTATGGCTCCAAGAAGAGTTCATTTTTCAGTCTTCTCAGATTTTTTATGTTGTTAGGATTGAGCAGCAACTCTAAACTCATTATATGTGAAATGAAAAACAGAGGTTAGGTACAGCTTTATGTTTTAGAAATGTTCTATTTCCTCCTTGATTTTTGACTTTGTTGTGTACATTATTGAAATTGGGTTATGAAGTCTTCAACTATTATTTTTGAATTGTTTATTTCTCCTTTTAATTCTTCTTTGTGTATTTTAAAACTTTGGTATTAAATGGATATACATTTATCATTGGTATATCTTCTTGACAGAGTGAACACCTATCTACACCAGTCTTTGTCTTAGAGATTTTTTTGTTCGATATTAGGTTAGACACCACAGCTCTTTTATTGTAAGTTTCTGCATGTTAAGTTTGTCCACCATTTTACTTTCAAACTGTTTGTGTTCTTCAATCTGAAGTATGTCTCTTGCATATATTTGGATTACGGTTAGTTTTTCTTTTATCCATTCTGCCCATCTGCACTCTTTAATTGAAGAGTTTAATCTATTTCATTTAAGTTATTACTTATACAGTAATATGTATCTGCCATTTTTCCTATATTTTTATGTATGTCTCACATCTTTTTTGTACCTGTCATCCTCCATCACTGCCTTTGTGTTAAATTTATATTTTATACTGTACCTTTTGTCATCTATTTTACTGCATGTTGAATTATTTTTCTAGTGATTTATCTTGAAATTTTAATTCATATCTTTTAACAACGTAGTTTAGATAAATACTATTGCAATTTCAAGATTATATAAATCTTTGCCCCAATATAGCAATATAGTTCTGTTTCCTCCACCCTCCTTTGTACTACTGACATAAAAGTTACCCTTTCATACTTTATGTTCTCATTACCTGGATTTATAATTTTTTCTATATGTGTATGTCCTTTATATCAAATAAGAGGGGAAAAGTATTACTGCCATTTATATTTACCTATATAGTTCATTATCTGTACTGGTATTCTATTTCTTTATATGGATTCCCTTTACTATCCAGTGTCTTTCCATTTCTGGAGACGGCAATGGCAACCCACTCCAGTACTCTTGCCTGGAAAATCCCATGGATGGAGGGGCCTGGTGGGCTGCAGTCCATGGGGTCGCTAGGAGTTGGACACGACTGAGCGACTTCACTTTCACTTTTCACTTTCACGCATTGGAGAAGGAAATGGCAACCCACTCCAGTGTTCTTGCCTGGAGAATCCCAGGGATGGGGGAGCCTAGTGGGCTGCTGTCTATGGGGTCGCACAGAGTCGGACACGACTGAAGCAACTTAGCAGGAGCAGCAGCAGCAGCAGTCCTTTCATTTCAGCCCAATATATGATGTATAGGGTACATCTCCTGACAACAAATTTTCTCAGTTTTCATCTATCTGTGGATGTCTTGAAGTTTCCTTCTTTTTTTAAAGGTAACTTTTTTAGATGCAGAAATCTTTATTATGTTATTTTTCCTAGCATTTCGAGTATGTTATTATACTTTTCAAATTCAAAATTTCTGTGTGGCTTTTTATTTTATAATGCATATTTTCTATTTTGTTGCAGGAGACATGTGTTTGATCCCTGGGTTGGGAAGATCTCCTGGAGAAGGAAATGGCAACCCACTCGGTATTCTTGCATAGGAAGTCCCATGGACAGAGGAGCCTTGTAGGCTACAGTTCATGGGGTCTCAAAAGAGGTGTACATGACTGAGCAACTAAACAACAAAAAAATTCCTCTATTTATATTCTCTATATCTTCCCAACACAGGGACGGAACCCAAGTCTCCCGCATTGCAGGCAGATTCTTTACCATATGAGCTACCAGGAAAGCCCATTCAAAGAGACATTGTTTGCACACTTGTAGTTATTTAGACAGTTTTCTTTTTAAACACATTTAAAATAGCTGAATTAAGGTTTTCATGTAATAATTTCAATATCTGTATTTCCTTTGGGCAAGTTTTTACTGACTGCTGTATTACTTATGTACAGGTCATGCAGTTTTTTACATGCCTTGTAAATTTTGTTAATAACTATACATTTTATGTAATACAATGTAGAAACACTGAAAATCAGATTCTTTGCCTTCTCAGGTTTTGTTGTTGCTACTGTTTGTTGACTTTACTATTCATCTGTTTAGTAACCTTGCTGAACTGATTCTAGATTTCTTTATTTGTATCTTGTATTACCACCAAAATCATTATTCAGACACCTTAATAGTCAGCTAGTGACTGGACAGATATTTCATTAATTGTCTGGAACCAATAAACCTCTTATTCTTTGCTGATAAGCTCTGTGTGCCTTTTGGAATGTAACTGTACCACTCCCAAGGTTGAGAGTTATTATTTTTCTGTATATTAAGCTGTATTTCTTGAATAAATTTTCTCCAGACTATTCAACATTTGGTTAATTTCCACTGCTAGTTGAAAACACTGCCATAGCCACTACTTCCTGCTTGGAGAGTGCCATAAAGTTAGCCAAGGTTGAGATTTTAAGGCCATCTCAGGACTCTCTGGGTTTGCCCAAAGCCCTAAGCATAGTTCCTTGCATATACAATCTTATATTTTTCCAGGGATATGTTGGAGCTTTTCAAAGGCTTCTATGGATATCCCATTCCCTAGGTTTTCCTTTTAAGTTTTTTGGTTAGCTTGTAGTTTGCCCCAACTGTTACCTCCATCTTGGGGAGATATGATTTTATACAATTGCCACTGAATATTTTTGAAAAACATATTTAAAGAAAAAATAAAACTGTTCATATTGTGTAAGCTTTGAATCAGGTCAAATTGACAAGTCCTGTGACTAGGCATTTCCCAGGAAACTGCCAGCTAGGTCAAATTATAACAACTCCTTGATAATGGGCTATTAAAAGAGCTTCAATTTCACTGATTCCTCCAGTACCTCCTAGGCTGCTGGTTTTTACTATGATAGAAGGCTGTTGCTATTCAAACTACCATAGAACGGGAGATGGGTTAGAAATAGGGAAAGGTAAAATGCAATAAAGCACATTTTTCTTACTGATATCCTGCTGTTAATCGCGAATAAACATTCATCAGATTGTTGCAAATCTTTTGCTAATTGCCTGAGTTCTGAAAATGTTGATTTTGACAGTTTTTACTAGTGCTCATATTGCTTTGATGGGCATGCATGCATGCTCAGTCATGTCCAACTCTGTGACCCCATGGACTGTAGTCCGCCAGGCTCCTCCGTCCATAGGGACTTTCCAGGCAAGAATACTCGAGTGGGTTGTCATGCCCTCCTCCAGGGGATCTTCCCAACCCAGGGATCAAACCCACATCTCTTGTGTCTCCTGCATTGACAGGCAGGTTCTTTACTACTGACCCACCGGGAAACCTGGGCAGAGGATTTTCAAATCAAGGTTTTGGCTGTAATGAGCTCTAATTTGGAGGCTCTGGGGGAAAATTTATGTTGGAGTTCATTCAAGAATTTACTGAGTTCAGTTTATTGTGATTGTAGGACTGATATTCCTATTTTCTAACTGACTGTCAGGCAGAAGACTCAGTCAACCACTAAAAAATGTCAAATAGGTTTGGCACATTGTTTTTCCATTTTCAAATTTGCAATGACAAATCGAATTTCTCTTGTGTATTTAATGTCTGCCCTCATATTTTGCTGTCAACCACATAAATCCATCTGTTTTTAAAAGGGCTCATGTCATTAGATTGTGCCCACCCTGATAATTTCCCTATCTTAACTGATTATACACGGAGAGAGAGAGAGAGAGAAAGAAAGAGAGATCTAGCTATATGCATACGGAGAGAGAAATAAATCTATCTAATCATGGCAGTGATACCATATGAACATGAGATCTGGGAGGGCCATTTAAAAAACACTGTGTAACACACCATCCAATTCAGAAAGTACTATGAAAGTGCTTACAATAATAATCAGATACACTAGTATGAAGCCCTTGAAAGCAGTGACTGTCTTGCTCATAATTTTAGCCTCAGTAGCTAACATAATGCCAGTTCTAGAATAGGATCTTCACAAATGTTTGTTGAATGAATTGAACCCTTGACATGGTAATAAAGAAATAGCTATGAAATTAAGGGGTACAATGACTATCACCCCTTTAATGATTATAAATAAGCCAGCAATGAACATGATTACATACTCATTTTTTTCACTATAACCGGAAATCAATCAAATGAAGTGTTCTATTTCATACAATATAAAAATAGATGCTAGTAGATGTACAAATCAGGAACATAGGTAGCTAGAATTTCATGGAAGAAGTCAAGAATAAATTCAACATACTATTGTCCATTATGCAGTAAGACAACATTATACATTTCAATATTTTCCTACAATGTATATTATTATATGAAAAATTTAATAGTTATAGTCTGTAATTCTACTTTTGTTGACTCTGCTTAGGAGTTTCTCCCTAATTGCCAAACTTATCGATGTTATAATAAAACTTGACCTTTGTTTTGGAAGAATTTAATTATTAAGTTTGCAGTTTGGTGTGAAAAATTCATAAAACTTTTACTCATATTTGTAGCCTTTCTAGGCATGCCTATTTTTTTTTAATTTTACTTTATTTTTAAACTTTACATAATTGTATTAGTTTTGCCAAATATCAAAATGAATCTGCCACAGGTATACATGTGTTCCCCATCCTGAACCCTCCTCCCTCCTCCCTCCCTATACCAGCCCTCTGGGTCGTCCCAGTGCACGAGCCCCAAGCATTCAGTATCATGCATCGAACCTGGACTAGCAACTCGTTTCATACATGATATTTTACATGTTTCAATGCCATTCTCCCAAATCTTCCCACCCTCTCCCTCTCCCACAGAGTCCATAAGACTGTTCTGTACATCAGTGTCTCTTTTGCTGTCTCGTACACAGGGTTATTGTTACCATCTTTCTATTTTCCATATATATGCGTTAGTATACTGTATTGGTGTTTTTCCTTCTGGCTTACTTCACTCTGTATAATAGGCTCCAGTTTCATCCATCTCATTAGAACTGATTCAAATGTATTCTTTTTAATGGCTGAGTAATACTCCATTGTGTATATGTACCATAGCTTTCTTATCCATTCATCTGCTGATGGGCATCTAGGTTGCTTCCATGTCCTGGCTATTATAAACAGTGCTGCGATGAACATTGGGGTACACGTGTCTCTTTCCCTTCTGGTTTCCTCCGTGTGTATGCTCAGCACTGGGATTGCTGGATCATAAGGCAGTTCTATTTCCAGTTTTTTAAGGAATCTCCACACTGTTCTCCATAGTGGCTGTACTAGTTTGCATTCCCACCAACAGCATAAGAGGGTTCCCTTTTCTCCACACCCTCTCCAGCATTTATTATTTGTAGACTTTTGGATCGCAGCCATTCTGACTGGTGTGAAATGGTACCTCATAGTGGTTTTGATTTGCATTTCTCTGATAATGAGTGATGTTGAGCATCTTTTCATGTGTTTGTTAGCCATCTGTATGTCTTCTTTGGAGAAATGTCTATTTAGTTCTTTGGCCCATTTTTTGATTGGGTCATTTATTTTTTTGGAGTTGAGCTGTAGGAGTTGCTTGTATATTCTCGAGATTAGTTGTTTGTCAGTTGCTTCATTTGCTATTGTTTTCTCTTCTAGGCATGCCTATTTTTTATAGTAACTGTCCCCACATGAGAAGCACATCCTGCATCAAGCAGAATATTCTGGAATTTTTCTAAAAAATTAAAGCACCTCCTTGAAAACTACCCAAAACACATGGCAAAACATATGTAAGTACTCATATCTTGCAGCAGATGCTGTGGTTTGCTTCCCATAACCTCCTCTCTTTCTCTAGAACTGAAACATTTGTTATTCTAGCTGCTCTGAGCATTGGTGTCCAACAGCTCTCAGCTATGTTCCTTTCCAGAACTTACCTTAGCCTGAAAAGAGCTTCCATGTCTGTGGTCACTCCCGCGCCAGGGATCCTTTCACATCCAAAGACTGGTTGTATAAAAAGAGTATAAAAGCCTGAAAGAGTATAAAAGCCTGGTTTGACTCTTCTCAATTCAGGACAACTCTGAAAGGTCAAATCAATCCCAGAGTTCCCCAGGGGATTATCTGAGCCCTTTATTGAAACTGCTTCAGTGTTCTCTCCGCCCCATCCTATTTTTTCTACTCTTCAACATGTTGTTCCAGATTGTATAATGTAATTCTCTGAACCCAAAGTCCCAACTTGGAATCTGCTTCCCAGGTAACCTAATCATGAAGACCCCCACAGGTCTAAAGGATCAAATACCTCAATTAGCACCACATCACACTTAAAAATTTTAGAAATTTCTCCATATAATTTTGTTGTCATGTTATTGGCTGTCATATGTTAAACTGGATTATAATCTGTATTAACAACATAATTCAAATTAAGCAGATTTAGTCCATGTATACAATGAAGTGATAGGTGAAGAAACCATAAGAATCCATTATACCAACTATATTAGCAAACTAAAGAAGCAGCTAAATCTAGTACTATCAATACACAGATATCTGGAGGCAGTGTTCGAATTCCACCATACATGTAAATTCCCAAGAAATACACAAGTGTAGAGAAACAAGAAAGTAAAGGCAGAACATTTTACATTTCTTTTCTATGTATCACCCAGTATTTATTAGATCCATTCCACTTCCTCACCTAGTTGATGCGTTCAACTGGCAAACAGCCCATCAGTACCTTTCAGTTAGTAATAACCTTGACATTGCACACACTATCTTTCATTTAAGCTCTCCAAACATAAGTGTCAATTGCATCCATCTGCCACATCCTATTATCTGACAGTAGATTGATTTAGTGATGATCTAGCACAGTGAGTGCTGACCATACTTTGTTCTTTTCCATCCAACTTTCCTAACAGCAGTTACCACTTTGTCATTCCCTCCCAGTATGCTCCCACACTTTCCATCTCAAAGTCTAAATAATTTTCTATTATCAAAAGTCTTCATTCTGATATTTGGCAAAACTAATACAATTATGTAAAGTTTAAAAATAAAATAAAATTTAAAAAAAAAGTCTTCAATTATTTCCTTGTCTCTTCCAGTCACAAAAAGGCAATAAAACCGGCACTGGAGAAGGGAAAGACAGCATCTACTTCTACATCTCCTCTTCCTACACATAAGGAGTTTGGTAATTCAATCACAATTCAGTAAGGGAGAGGCTAGATCATGTTCACAATTTTGTAAATGCTGTGTCCTGGATCTCACAGAAACTGTACATTATACTCTGGGCTTTTAAATTTAGAAATGAGGAGAATGAAGAGAGGTTAATTGGAAGAGTGCAGGTCCCATATACTCTTTTGGCCAGAAAAAAAAAAAAAAAAAGAAAAAGACAGTGATAGAAATAATTATTGAAGAACACAGACAAAAATCATAGACAATATAAGCAGAGGATTCTGGCTTTCATGTAAGGCTGAATAATAATAGCTAGTAACAAGATGTATGGAAAAATAGAAATGTATATTATTGACTTACATTAGTGGCAGCAACTTGTTGATTTTATATCTAGAATTCAATTTTTCTTATTTTTTTATCACAATAACACACTCATTGTAGAAAATGTGTAATCTACACAAAAGTACAAAGAAGAAAAAATCATCCATGATACCACTATGCACAGATAACCATGGTTATTATTTTTACATTTTGCTTTACATCTCTTTCCATGTATTTCCCTTTACATAGGTAAACTGTACTGTTTGCACAGATATATTCTATTTTCTTGTACCTTATATATTACTACTGCTACTACTATCTTTAAAATATGTATGTGTCAGCTACTGTGATAAGTGCTTTGTTTATTTGATCCCAATTACTCATCTCAATAACATCCGGAGGTAAATATCACTATCTCAATTATGCTCATGGGAAACACTGGACTTCAAGGAAGGAACTTGCTCAAGCTATACATAGCTAGGAGGTGGCAGGCTCCGGATTAAGGCTCAAATTTGTATGCTTCCAAAGCCTATAATAATTAAGAAATGCCTTGAAAAGTACTTGCAATAACAGGAGCTGAGGAAAATCCTCAGAAACCCTTTGAGGGTGGTTAGTAGAAGCTTAGATTATCCTGATTTTATCTATTTATTTACTTTCAAAGACCTTGTCTCCCTTTCATTTAATCTTATTATTATCTTAAAAGTTATATATACAATGCAAGGTAAAAGAAAATAAACATGGTACTGTAAAATGAAAACTAAATGTCTTATGCCCCGGCTCCAGTCCTTTTCTTCATAAGTAAACACTTTTAAGGGCTTCCCAGATGGCTCAGTAGCAAAGAATCTGCCTGCCAAGTAGGAGAAGCAGGTTCAAGTCCTCAGTCAGGAAGACCCTCTGGAGAAGGGAATGGCAACCACTCCAGGATTCTTGCCTTGAGAATCCCATGGACAGAGGAGCCTGGTGGATTACAGTCTATGGGGTCCCAGAGTCAGACACAGCTGAGCAAATAAACAACTATAAAACACTTTTAAACAGCTGGGATTTTAGTTATTCTGGTGATAATATTGTTTACTTTAAATAAAGGAAATCTTCCTGATACCTACTTCTCAACTTAACCTATTTTTCACAAATAAAGGCTACCCATATCCTTCTATTTTTATGTGCTGTGCTTAGTCACTCAGTCATGTCCAAATCTCTGCAACTCTATGGACTGTAGCCTGCCAGGCTCCTCTGTCCATGGGATTCTCCAGGCAAGAATATTGAAGTGGGTTGCTATGCACTCCCCCAGGGGATCTTTCCAACCCAGGGATAGAACCCACATCTCTTATGTCTCCTGCATTGGCAGGCAGGGTTCTTTGCCACTAGTGCCACCTGGGAAGCCAATATCTAATACCTGTTTGCACAGTATCTAATTGTTGTTTTTGCCCTGGCGTGAAATGAGAGAAATCTGGAAAACTTGAAAATTTACCTCCTTTTCTCCCTTCATCCTTCTTTCATTTTTCCTTCATATAAGGGATTATATATGTATATTTATCATGTGTGTATGTGCATGTGTATGCACACACACATACACATACAGATATATATTTGCACACACATGTATATACACACATATACACATATATAATCACTTAGAACAAGGGAGAAAGAAAGAATTACATACACACATGAAAATCATATGGCTTGGCATGTAATAGGTCCTTTCCAATAGAATACTTATATCCATTTTAAAGCTTTGGTATCTTTCTTTCCTATTCTTTCTTTTAAAAAAAAAAAATGTCATCCCCTCTATTCTCTTTCATTCCTGCTTTGGACTCCATGGTTTAATTCTCAAGGTTTCTTCTTTTTTCCTTATATTTTCCATGTTTATGTTCTATGTATGTTTTATTCTGCCTTTAACTTTACATCAGCTCATGTAAACTTTTTTAAAAAATAATAAAAACAATGTACTTTGGACTTCCCTGGTGGTACCGTGGTTAAGAATCTGCCTGCCGATGCAGGGGACAGGGTTTGTTCCCTAGTCCGGCAAGATCACACGTGCTGCAGCCAAATGAAGCCCGTGTGCCACAACTACTGAGTCAGCTCTTTAGAGCCCAGAGGGTGCAACTACTGAGCCCACACACAACCACTGAAGCCCATGTGCTCTAGAGCCTGTGCTTCACAACAAGAAAAGCCACAGCAATGAGAAGGCCACCCACCACAACAAAGAGTAGCCCTTGTTCACTGCAACTAAAGAAAGCCCACATGCAGCAACAAAGATCTAGGACAATCAAAAAAAAAAAAAAAACCTCTAGAATTTTTTACTGTATTTTTATTATATAGATGACCAAGTATCACTCTTCCACATTATATAATGGAGTATGTAATCAGATGCTTGCACCTATATTTAAAATCAATATATGAGATCTACAGATTCACATTGATAGGAATATTTTGTTTTGCCACATTAAATGTCACAAATTCTATTGCTGTTGTGGCAGTATTGCTGAGCAATTCTTGGTAAAGTGCTGAACATAACAAAGTACAATCTTCCTTTGATTTACACTGTAGACCCAGGCCTGGAAAATGGTATAAATTTGGAAATATGGTGTTAATTCAAATATACACACACACACACTCATATGTATGTGTAAGTAAACTTACATGGAGACAATTATGAAGAGTTCTTAAGTGCTTTAAACTATAGTATTATATATTAATATAAATATTGTTTCTGTTATAAATTTATATAGAACATTAATGTAGACATATATTTTAAAAATACAAAAGGTACAGCTTTTTAATTATCACTATGAACATATTTATATAAGCACCAACCCAACCAAAATCTCTTCTCTTCACCTTTCTGCTTTATATCTCAATTTTGTCTGCTTTTGAGTATTACATGGATGGAATCATACAGCATGCATACCACTGTCTGTATTCTTTCACTCAGTTTTACATTTTTGAGGATTGTTGTAACAGCCTACCCATTCCTAATGTAAAGATTTTCATTTTATGAATTTACAATGGATATGCTACAAGTTGTCTATCATTCATACCGTTAGAAGGACATTTAAATTTTCTCCATTTTTCACCTATTAAAACAGTGGTGCTGTGATCATTCTTGCATATGCTTTTTCATGTGTATTTCTTTCATGTATATTACATAGAAGTAGAGTAGTGGGTTATAGGATATGTGTATGTTAAGCTTTAATTGATATAAGCCAAAGCATTTTCCAAAAGATTTTCTACCTTCTTTCTGTCATGTGGAATATTTCACATCCTGGCTAATACTAATTGATCTTCTTGATTTTTAAAATCATCTTTATACTGTCTATGGAAACTGATTTGTTATTATTTTCCTTCACTATCTTAATACTTTTTTCTTTCCCTATTGCCCTGGCTAGTAGTACTTTTAGGAAAAAATTTTTCAATATTCTAATATCATAATAGTGATCATTAATGTAACTGTTATTATTCTCAGTCTCAGTGTGAAAGCTTTTAATATTTTATCATTAAGTATGGTATCTGGTGTAATTTTTGACACCCTATATCAGATTAAGGAAATTTGTTTCTATTCATAGCTCAATAAAAGTTTTTTAAATTAATAGACTACTTTTACAACAGTTTAAAAAAACTGAGTAGAAAGTACAGGGAGTATCCTTAAACCTCACTACCATCCTGCCAAATTGTTCATATTATTAACATCTTGCATTATTTGATTCACTTGTTACAACTTATGAATCAATACTGATACTGATTATCAACTAAGTTAAATGTTTGCATTACGATTCACTATGAGCTGCACAATTCTATTGGTTTTGGAAAATGTGTATTATGATATATCCACTCTTACATCATAAAGAACAGTTCATGGCCCTAAAAATCCCTGTTTTCCACCTATTCCTCCTTCCTCCTCTGACACCAAACCTCTGCAACCACTGATCTTTTAACTGCCTCAATAATTTTGCATTTTGCAAAATTCCATATAGTTGGAATCATACAGTTTTTATACTTTTCAGACTCACTGCTTTCACTTAGGATGATGCATTTAACAGTCTTCCATGTTTTTCATGCCTTGATACCTCATTTATTTTTTTATCACTGAACAGTATTCCATTGCATGAAAATACCACAATCTGTTTATTCGTTCACTGGAAAATATTTTGGTTGCTTAAATTTTTGACAATTATAAATAAGGCTACTATAAACATTTGTATGCAGGTTTTTGTATGGACATACATTTTCAGCTTATTTGGGAAAAAGCTGGGAGCAAAATTGCTGGGTAGTAAGGTAAAATTATGTTTATCTTTGTAAGAAAGTACCAAACTACCTTCCAAAAGCAGCTATATCATTTTGCATTTCTGTTCCTGCTGCTCCACATTCTTGCCAGCATTTCATCTTAGTGTTTTGGATTTTGATTATTCTAATAGGTATGTAGTGATATCCCACCGTTGTCTGAATTTGAAATTACATAATGGCAGGAGACCCCTGTTCGATTCCCGGGTAGAGAAGTTCCCCTGGAGAAGGGATAGGCTACCCACCCCAGTATTCTTGGGGTTCCCTGGTGGCTCAGATGGTAAAGAATCCACCTGCAATGTGGAAGACCTGGGTTTGATCCCTGGGTTTGGAAGATCCTCTGGCGGAGGACATGGCAACCCACTCCAGTATTCTTTCTTGGAGAATCCTGGAACCTGGGGGGCTCCAGTCCATGGGGTCACAAAGAGTCAGACATGACTGAGCAACTAAGCACAGCACAATGGCATATGATGTTGAATATCTTTTCTGTATATATTCTTTAGGAGACAGTATCTGTATATCTTCTTTACGAGATGTTTTTCAGATTTTTGCCCATTTTTTAAAGTGGGTTGTTTATCTTCTTATTGTTAAGTTTTAAGATTTCTTTATATATTTTGGATACAAGTCCTTTCAGTAAATATTTTCTTCCACTATGTGGCTTGTCTTTCCATTTTCTTAACTGTAACTTCAACACAGTAGACATTTTAAATGAAATTCACATTATCAGTTTTATTCTATACAGATCATGGTTCGGGTGTTGTATCTATAAATACTTATTGCCAAACCCGAGATTACCTAGATTTTCTCATTTTATCTCTAAGTTTTATGGTTTGGTGTTTAATATTTAGATCTATGATACATTTTGGTTCAGTTTCTGAAAATTGTATAGGTCAGTTTCTAAATTCTTTTTTCTTGTGCATGTGGATGATCAGCACCATTTCTTATTGAAAAGGCTATCCTTTCTCCATTGAATTGTCTTCGCTCTTTATCAAAGGTCAGTAGACTATATGTTAGAGAAGATATCTATGATCACCCTATAAAAAATAGAACTCCTCTCCACTACAAACACACACTGATTTTTAATTCCCCTATCCTAGTTTTCTTCATAAGCTTATCTTCACTTTACATAGAATATACATGTGTGTATAAGTTTATTATGTGTCCCCTACTAGCTGTCAATAACAACAGTGTCTTCAATAATACTAGCACATCTAACAGCATCTGGTATATAGTAAATACCAAAGTATATTTCACTGATTCAATAAATGATATTTAAGTTTATCAGGTCAATTCAACCACTTTTAAAATGGTGTGTGTGAGTTTGTATGTATGTACGTGTGTGTGTGCACATGTGCATGTTTGTGTGTCCAAAATTACCTGAGTGGATGGAACTGTCATTTGTGACAATTAAAATGCAAATATTATAAAAATCTGAATAGGATAGCACTTAGCCTTTGAAAACAGACTTGATATCTTCATAAATATAGTTATGGTAAGAACCATTTAAGGACATAAAAAAAATTAGCTAACTCTCCCAACTTTATACATTTTCCACAAAGGATCAGAGAATCAACTATTTATTGCACATAGAAACCTTCATTCACAAATAATAGTTATCTAATCACCCTAAATTATGCTGTTATAAAATAAATTGGCACTATACAAATTTTTGAGTAATATGTTTAGATCACTACCTCTCCATTCAATAGTTATAAAAATGGCTAATTCTGAAGAAACGTAATATAGTTAAACATCTTTTGACTTAGGCATAGAATCATTTCTAAAATGTTACTTTCTACATCTGTAACTTTTAATTCTTGATTTCCAAGTTTTCAACTTGATTCTGTTACAATTTGCTAGATTAAAGTATGCTATTTCTAGGTCCTAAACAGGGAAACTATAACACACTTCAAGAGTCTCAAAGTTCTACATTTTACAAGTTTATATAAAATTCATTAAATTTGGTCACAACACTTGGCCAAATGGCAACTTTTGAAAATGCAAAACAGGACCACTATGTTTGTAATAGTTTACATCCCCCGAGTTGACCGTAAAGCAAAATATATTGCTATTACCTG
Source organism: Bubalus bubalis (assembly GCF_019923935.1). Classification (NCBI taxonomy): domain Eukaryota; kingdom Metazoa; phylum Chordata; class Mammalia; order Artiodactyla; family Bovidae; genus Bubalus; species Bubalus bubalis. The sequence continues at coordinate 134,714,565 of NC_059181.1, read as the reverse complement.
GCATCATAAGCAAGAAATGCCATATGCTCACAGTTTCATTTTCATTGTGCTGCTTTAGTACAAATCCCTAATTTAATACATTTGCTACTGTTTGTCAGATTATCTGTTCTCATAGAGGTACAGGGAAAGAATATATAGAGGAAAATGAGACATTATTTGATTTAAAATGGGTAAAACATTACAAGCTCTTTACAAAATCTATACAGAAGAAAACTACTGTGAAGTGTACATTTTTAGTCTCCTTGTGCATGCTAAGTCACTTCAGTCATGTCTGACTCTGTGTGACCCTATGGACTGTAGCCTGCTAGGCTCCGCTGGTCCATGGAATTCTCCAGGCAAGAATACTAGAGTGGGTTGCCACGCCCTTCTCCAGGGGATCTTCCCACCTAGGGATCAAACTTGCATCTCTTATGTCTACCTGCATTGGCACTAGCTTTACCTAATCAGGGACCTTTCCTACAATGGAACCTAATCATAAATCTTTGGTTTATAGTTATCATTTTCAATATGCAGTAATTATAACTTAACAATCAACTGGACCATGTATAGTAGTATCTTCAGATTTCCATGAAAATGAGAAAAAATGATATAATAGACATTTATTTTTCTTATTCTGGAATTCTGCTGTGGCATATAGAACATGACTTGAAATACAAAGACAGAAAAGGTACAGTAAGAATGAAATGACTTTTATAATACTTCAATGGCTTCAGTTCAGTTCACTTCAGTCCCTCAGTAGTGTCCAATTCTTTGCAACCCCATGAACCACAGCACGCCAGGCCTCCCTGTCCATCACCAACTCCCAGAGTTTACCTAAAACTCGTGTCCATTGACTCGGTGACGCCATCCAACCATCTCATGTTCTGCCATCCCCTTCTCCTCCTGCCCTCAATCTTTCCTAGCATCAGGGTCGTTTCAAATGAGTCAGTTCTTCACATCAGGTGGCCAAAGAATTGGAGTTTCAGCTTCAACCTCAGTCCTTCCAATGAACACTCAGGACTGATCGCCTTTAGGATGGACGGGTTGGATCTCCTTGTAGTCCAAGGGACTCTCAAGAGTCTTCTCCAACACCACAGTTCAAAAGCATCAATTCTTCAGTGCTCAGCCCTCTTTATAGTCCAACTCTCACATCCATACATGACCACTGGAAAAACCATAGCCTTGACCAGATGGACCTTTGTTGACAAAGTGATAGTGTCTCTGCTTTGTAATATGCTGTCTGGGTTGATCATAACTTTCCTTCCAAGGAGTAACCGTCTTTTAATTTCATGGCTGCAATCACCATCTGCAGTGATTTTGGAGCCCCCCCCCCCAACACACCAAAAAAATCAAGTTAGCCACTGTTTCCACTGTTTCCCCATCTATTTGCCATGAAGTGATGGGAACATATGCCATGATCTTAGTTTTCTGAATGTTGAGCTTTAAGCCAACTTTTTCACTCTCCTCTTTCACTTTCATCAACAGGCTCTTTAGTTCTTCACTTTCTGCCATAAAGGTGGTGTCATCTGCATATCTGAGCTTCTTGGTATTTCTCCTGGAAATCTTGATTCCAGCTTGTGCTTCTTTCAGCCCAGCATTTCTCATGATGTACTCTGCATATAAGTTAAATAACCAGGGTGACAATATACAGCCTTGACATACTGCCTTTCCTATTTGGAACCATTCTGTTCTTCCATGTCCAATTGTAACTGTTGCTTCCTAACCTGCATACAGGTTTCTCAAGAGGCAGGTCAATGGCTTCAGTGGCTCTTATAATACTCATATCCTTTGATATACTTGTTGTACATAAGAGAATTTATCCTGAAGAAAAACCAATTTGGACAAATATTTATGAATATGGCTTTTACAGTGGTATTGTATACGATACCCAAAATTGGAAACATGTTAAATACCACCAGTTTTGGATTAAAAAAAAAAACATTTGCACATGTAAGTGATATGACAAAAAATAAGGTTGAAGAATGTTTATTGATATGGGAAAATATTTACCATGTCTTAAGTAAAAATTGGCAGAAATCAACTCTTATAGTAAGATGTTAATTGCATGAATGGATACTTACACAGGTACACAATAAAAAAACTAGAAATATTGGGTTGGCCAAAAAGTTTTTTGGGTTTTTCCATACCATTTTACAGAAAATCCCAAATGAATCCTTTGGCCAACCCAATATATATAGCCTATTTAGACAATTTTGCTGTTGTTCTGTCACTAAGTTGTGTCTGACTCTTTGGGACTCCATGGACTGCAGCATGCCAGGCTTCCCTGTCCTTCACTCTCTCAAGTTTGCTCAAACTAAGTGACTGCTAATATTTTCAGTACCTTTCTCCTTCTAGGCACAAGGAAAGGGTGCACCTCCCTGTCTCCTTGAAGTGACACTTGACCATATTAACGTGATATTTGGCCAATAGAGTGAACAAAAATAACATCTGTAGTTTCTAGGCAGGAATATTTAGAAGCCAGTTCATGATTTTCCATAGTTACTTTCCCAGTTATCAAACTTTAAAGTCTCGTCTGGAGAATTTAGTATCCTAAAAAGTGGTAGAAACTCTACCAGCCTATATCTCTTGAGTGAATACTCCAGGCATAGGCCTACTGCCCATCTTTGCTTTACATTTAGCACTAGCGAGAAATAAACACTGCTGTTTTAAACCACTTGTGGGTGCAGTTTATTTGTTATTGTAAGATAATCTAGCATATTCTTACAACTACAAACTATAAAATATTTTGGTAGATCCCTCTGCTTAAGACATTATGAATACTCTTCTCTTCTGTATTCTTCTTTCTGTTTTTTCCCAATTAAGCAGGATGAGCATAAATTTTTATGACATAATAATAATTATTAAACATTAGTAAAGAAAATGAAAAAAACTAATGAGTTCCACTTTTAACATTTACACAAAATTTATTTTAATAGACCAATCTCTTCATTTAATTCACTATTTCTAAAAAACATTTCATATGTCATTCAAGAAAATATGATTGCAGAAACTGGACTAAGATTCCTATGGATTACTGGTATGGTTAGTACCAAATTCTTATACAAAAATTTATCCTGATGATGTACCACCTTTCAGGCCTTCATTGGGAAAATTAGAAATCATCAGAGCTTCAAGAAGCTTAAACTGAAATTATGAGGAACCATCTATTTCTGTTATCTTCTCTCAACATAAGAAAAGGATTTTAAACACTTGAGACTATTTTCCTCAAATAGCCTTTTAAAAATAACAAGAAAATGTTCTGTGAGAAAACAAATTCTCTCAGATCATAGTACAATAGCAGTTATAATTTATTGACACCTATTCTGTGTAAGTCATTTTAAGTTCCTCATTGCTGATCCTTGCAAGAGCCCTGCAAGATTAGCATAATAATTTCCATTTCATAAAGGAAGAAACCAAAGCAAAAAGAAGTAAAGAGATTTGATCAAAGTCACAAACAAATCTAGAAATCAGTAACAACAAGAAAAGGATAATAAAGGAATAGTGGAAACAACTCTATCCATACTCATTTGATAACCTACATGAAATGGAAAAATTTCTTGAAAGATACAATTTGCAAAAACTCACACAAGAAGAAATAAACAATCTGAATAGGCCTACATCATTTGTACAAATTGAATCGATAATCTACTTTTCAAAACAGAAAGGACTAGGACCAGATGGGTTCACTGGTTAAGTCTTCTGAGCATTTAAGAAAAAAAATTATATTAATCTTTAATATCTCTTTCAAAAGATAGAAGCAGAAGCAGTATTTCCTAACTTATTCAATAAGGCCAGTATTTCTGTAATGTCAAAATCAAATAAAGACATTACAAGAAAAGACCAGTATCTCTCATGAACATCAGTTCAGTGAACAGTGAACGTCGCTCAGTAGTGTCCGACTTTTTGCAACCCCATGGACCATACAGTCCATGGAACTCTCCGGGCTAGAATACTGGAGTGGGTAGCCTTTCCCTTCTCTAGGGGATCTTCCCAACCCAGGGATCGAACCAAGGTCTCCTGCATTGCAGGCGATTCTTTACCAGCTGAACCACCAGGGAAACCCAAGAATGCTGGAGTGGGTAGCCTATCCCTTCTCCAGGAGATCTTCCCGACCCAGGAATTGAACTGGGGTCTCCTGCATTGCAGGCGGATTTTTTACCAACTGAGCTATAAGGGAAGCCCCAACAGTTTAGTTCAGTTCAGTTGCTCAGTCGTTTACAACTCTTTGCGACCCCATGGACTGCAGCATGCCAGGCCTCCCTGTCCATCACCAACTCCCAGAGTTTACTCAAACTCATGTCCATTGAGTCAGTGATGCCATCCAACCATCTCATCCTCTGTCGTCCCCTCTCCTCCTGCCTTCAATATTTCCCAGCATTAGGGTCTTTTCCAATGAGTCAGTTCTTCACATCAGGTGGCCAAAGTATTGGAGTTTCAGCTTCAACATCAGTCCTTCCAATGAACACCCAGGACTGATCTCTTTTAGGATGGACTGGTTGGATCTCCTTGCAGTCCAAGGGATTCTCAAGCATCTTCTCCAACACCACAGTTCAAAAGCATCAATTCTTCAGTGCCCAGCCTTCTTTATAGTCCAATTCCCAACCCAGGAATTGAACTAAGGTCTTCTGCATTGCAGGAGGATTTTTTTTTACCAACTGAGCTATGAGGGAAGCCCATAGCTCACATCCATACATGACTACTGGAAAAACCATAGCCTTGACTAGACAGACCTTTGTTGGCAACTAATGTCTCTACTTTTTAATATGCTGTCTAGGTTGGTCATAACTTTTCTTCCAAGGAGTAAGCATCTTTTAATTTTTCATGAACATAGGTATATAAAATCCTCAACAAAATATTAGCAAATAGAATTCAACAACATATAAAAGAATCATATAATGTGACCAAGTGAGATTTATCCCAAATACAGAAGGCTGCTTTAACATTTAAATATCAATTAATGTAATCCATCACATCAATAAACTAAAAAATGAAAATCATATTATCACATAAATAGATGCAGAAAAACCATCTGATAAAATCTAATACTCATAATTAAAAAAAAAAAACTCAGTAAACTATGAAGAGGGGAACTTCCACATCTTGACAATGAAAACCAAAAAAAAAAAAAAAAACCACACACACACTGTGAGAAACTAGAAGCTTTTCAACAAGAATGTCCCCTCTTACTATTCCTTTTCAACATCATAGTAATGCAGCTAATGCAAAAAGACAGGAGAAGAAAATCAAAAGTATACAAATTGAGAAGGAAGAAATAAAACTGTCTTTGTTCCCAAATAATGTAACTTGGGTATGGTGCTGACTTTTTTAGATAGAACACTAATAAAGGCACAATTCATGCAAAAAATTGATCAGCTAGACCTCATTCATTTAAAATTTTCTGCTTTTAGGAAGTCAATGTCAATAGCCTAAGAAGACAAGTCACAGACTTGGAGAAAAATCTCTTCAAAAGACACATCTGAAGGACTATTATGTAAAATATACAAAGAACCTTCTTAAAACTCAATAATAAGAAAACTCGATTTAAAAATAGGTGAAAAATCTTAACAGACACCTCACCAAAGAAAATACACAGATGGAAAATAAACATATGAAAAGATGCCCCATATTATCTGTGATCAGGGAAATGCAAATTAAAATAATGAGATATTAAAATGACCAAAAATCAAAGTACTAACAACTCCAATGGCAGGTGAGGGTGTGGAACAACAGGAACTCTCACTCACTGCCAGTAGAAAGGTGAAATAGTACAACCACTTTTGGAGAAAATTTGGCAGTATTGGGCTTCCCTGGTGGCTCAGACAGTAAAGAACCCACCTGCAGTGCAGGAGACCTGCGTTCGATCCCTGGGTTGGGAAGATCCCCTGGAAAAGGAAATAGCAACCCACTCCAGTATTCTTGCCTGAGAAATCCCATGGACAGAGGAGCCTGATGGGCTACAGTCCACCAGGGTCACAAGAGAGTTGGGCATGACTGAGTGACTAAGCACTGCTGCTGCTGCTAAGTTACTTCAGTCGTGTCCAACTCTGTGCAACCCCATAGATGGCAGCCCACCAGGCTCTGCTATCCCTGGGACTCTCCAGGCAAGAACACTGGAGTGGGTTGCCATTTCCTTCTCCAATGCATGAAAGTAAAAATTGAAAGTGAAGTCGCTCAGTCGTGTCTGACTCCTAGCGACTCCATGGACTGCAGCCCACCAGGCTCCTCCATCCATGGGATTTTCCAGGAAAGAGTACTGGAGCGGGTCGCCATTGCCTTCTCCAGGTGACTAAGCACTCAGGCTACAAAACTAAAGGTACTCTTATCATGTGATCCGACAACCATGTTTCCTGGTATTTACCCAAAAGAGTTGAAAACATGTTCACACTAAAAACTGCACACAGACACGTATAAATTTTATTCATAATAGCTAAAACTTGGAAACAGTCTAGATGTCCTCCAGTAGGTTAGTGGATTAATAATCTGTGGTACGTCTAGACAATAGGATATTATTCAGCACTAAAAAGAAATGTGCTATTGTACCATGAAAAAGTATAGAGTAAACCTAAATAAGCATTACTTAGTGAAAGAAGCCAATTTGAAAGGCTAGCAGGGAAGGAGAAATATTTGCTCTCTACCCTTCTGGATTCCTTCTTGACACTGCTGTAATATAAGATTAACAAGAGAAAAACAGATTTAACACATACAGCACACAGCATGAGGGAGAAACCTAACCCAAAGTAACTCAAAATGGCAGCTTAGAATTCCAGCACATATTGCATCTTCAACAAAAAACAATGTATTTGTTGACAAATGACAGGATAAAGAAAGGAAAGCAGTTTTAGGTTTCCAAGGGTGGCAAACTGTGGGAAGTAAATATATGTAAGGAGTAAGGCTTTTCCTACAGATTCCTCTGGTGCTGTCTCTGGGCTCAAAAGATTCTATCTCCAGTAAAGAAGAATTTATATCCTTCCTTTTAGGTACAAACTAGGCAGTTTTTCTGTGAGTTTCCTGCTTCCTAATTGCCTTTAACACAAAATAATTTTTATATTAAAAAGGCATACTTTGGGATAACATAGTCTGGCTTCCTTCAGCTTTTATATTATAGGATTGCAACTATATGACATGTGAGAAAAGGCAAAACTATGGAAATAGTAGTTGCTGGGGGTTAGAGGGAAGGAAGGTATGAATAGTTGGAATATGAAGGATTTTTAAAGCAGTGATACTATCTATACTATACTGGTGGATACATGTAATGTTCAATATATAGGTACTATTTGCAAAACATATAAATTAATGTGAAAACCATTGTATCAGCCAAAACTGAATTGTTATCTAATGTAAAATGCCTTTGAAACTTCAGGATACTCCGTATCTTCAACCTTCCCTACTGCAGTACGTTTTAAGAATTCACATGCCAAGTCCACCAGGGAATTTTCCTGGTTGGCAGGCCACCAACCTTTTGAGTACTCTGACCCAAAGAGTAGAAAAGCCCTATAAAGGGCAACAGGTAGAAAGTGTTTGGAATAGTGATTCAACTGCCCTGTTATACTTTGGTCTGGTTTATCTGCCTTATATTCATTTCAATATGAATTTTTAAGCTACCTTTTAAGTGTTTATCTATTAATTCTACCTCTGATAAAAGTTTTGACTGCACATTGACCTTTTGGTCAAAGAAGTGCTTGCTCCTAGTAAAATGTGACTTTGATTATATTTCCTGGCAATACTTTAGTTTTCTAGTCATAAAATTTAAAAAATCAGTTTGAGGACATCATTTGTCTGGTACTTTTGGTCTCTCCAGGTTTCCATGGATTCTTTTAGCAACAGAGACTGTTAAGATGCGTTTACATATCATATCACGAGACAACCGACTAAAATTTACTGCAGTTACAGGAAAAGCATAAGCAATATCCCTTTGTTCTTATTCTTGCTGGGAAAGGATTTTGTGTTGGAGGAGGTCACTGAAAGGAGATGACCGCTGGTTGACCTGCAATCCGGACTACGGGCAACCAGAGGTTCCTCAGCCCATCCATTGTGCTTGGAATGTACTCTCTGCCCACTGCTCCCATAGTAGGCTTCAAAGTCTTGAAAGCATAATGTGTTGTTGAGACCATCTGGTTAGTATATAGGACTGAATTTAACTAAGGCTGCTATATAAACTTTTATGATTCAGGCAGCTGGGTGCAGCAATCAACTTGTCTTGTGGCCACCCAAAAGAAGCCTTACATGTAAGTTTCCGTGCCTATAAAACTGCCACCTACCAATCTAGGGAAGGTCTGCTTCTTTCTTTGGTCTCCCCTTGCCCTCTGTGTACAGGACTGGTTTCAGATTCCAAACACAGGGAACTCCCAAGGTTCAGAATCAACATTGTGGCAGTGACAAAGAACACTTCTGGGAGCACTACTAAAGATACTCTGATTTTCAGAACATGAGATGTATGAAGAAACTTTCCTTGTTGCCAGTTGAAAACAATGAAACAAAACAACTTCTCTCCTCTACACGCTTATGCTCAAAACAGTGTTGGGGCATTTCATCTGCTTATCTAACAAGTGTTAACTGAGTCCTAATCATGCTCCAAATACTGGATATTGTGTCACTTTTGTGGTTTAGAAAGCTGTAATCACTATAAACCACCCTGGGATCACCAGTCTTCACAAAGCTAACACATTCCTTGTTATTGCTGTTGTTGATGATGATGCTGTTGATGTTACTGATGTCATATCACTGATCCAAGTAAAACTATTAGCATGAGTAAATATTTTTCAACCAGTGTTTAACAAAGTTTCTTGTGATACAAATGGGAATGAAAGCATAGAATAGTATAAAGCATTCAGAAACTGGAAAATAAAAATTTAAATATGGGAAATAGAACTTACTAGCTGTGTGATTTATGGATATTAATTAACTCCTCTTCAATTACCTTATCTGTACATTGGTGACAATAATGCCAGTCTTCAGTTCAGTTCAGTTGCTCAGTCGTGTCCGACTCTTTGTGACCCCATGAATTGCAGCACGCCAGGCCTCCCTGTCCATCACTAACTCCCGGAGTTCACCCAAACTCATGTGCACCCAGTCATTGATGCCATCCAGCCATCTCATCCCCTGTCGTCCCCTTCTCCTCCTGCCCCCAATCCCTCCCAGCATCAGGGTCTTTTCCAATGAGTAAACTCTTTGCATGAGGTGGCCAAAGTACTGGAGTTTCAGCCTCAGCATCAGTGCTTCCAATGAACACCCAGGACTCGTCTCCTTTAGGATGGACTGGATGGATCTCCTTGCAGTCCAAGGGACTTTCAAGAGTCTTCTTCAACACCACAGTTCAAAAGCATCAATTCTTTGGTGCTCAGCTTTCTTCACAGTCCAACTCTCACATCCAAACATGACCACTGGAAAAACCATAGCCTTGACTAGATGGACTTTTGTTGGCAAAGTAATGTCTCTGCTTTTTAATACACTATCTAGGTTGGTCATAACTTTCCTTCCAAGGAGTAAGCATCTTTTAATTTCATGGTTGCACTCACCATCTGCAGTGATTTTGGAGCCCCCCAAAAATAAAGTCTGACACTGTTTCCACTGTTTCCCCATGCAAGTCTTACTGGTGGCTATATTGATTAAATTAAATAACATATTAAAGTAACTTTTTTTTTGGCACATGAAAGATTCTCAGTAAAAAATAAATATTGGAAAGATTACTTTCACAAGAATACCTAAGAGGGTAGCCTCAAATTGCACAACAAACTGCACTTGAATTAAAACTTTAAGTATTTTAAATAAACCTATAAGCATATTAAAAGAAAATAAAGGTCAATCCTTCTAAGAGTTCTGTATGAGCAAAGGTTTCCTAAATTTTAATGAATTAAATATACCCAAAAAATAGTACATTTCATTACAATGGTTTCTAAGTTGATGGGGTCATTTGACTTATATAATGGAAAGTAAAAAAAAAAATCAAAGGTAATATCTCATCACTTTCACAACTATGCCTTATGGATACTTGGAAAAATATCTCATCATTCCGACTACATAAGTAACTCTTATGAACCAACAGTAGCACTAGGTGATGCTATCATCTTGCCAACTCCAGAAAGGTGGGTATCTCTTGCTGCTTACACTAGTGATTTTACCCAAAATCATTATTTAACCTCTCTATGGCACCCCACTCCAGTACTCTTGCCTGGAAAATCCCATGGACGGAGGAGCCTGGTAGGCTGGAGTCCATGGGGTCGAAGAGTCGGACACGACTGAGCGACTTCACTTTCACTTTTTCACTTTCATGCATTGGAGAAGGAAATGGCAACCCACTCCAGTGTTCTTGCCTGGAGAATCCCAGGGACAGCGGAGTCTGGTGGTCTGCTGTCTATAGGGTCGCACAGAGTCAGACACGACTGAAGTGACTTAGCAGTAGCAGCATTCTCTATATACCCTCTTTTTTCCTATTATTTATCCTTATTCTTCACTCCAGCTATATTTCCCTCCATATCACACATTGAAAATGCCTCAAGACAAATGTTCGGATTGTGCTAGTCACAAGTGAACATGAAATGCCATATTTAGATAGAATTCTTAGCAAAGCCAACTTAGAATCTGTTGGTCTCCCTTTTGATGAAAGCCTCCACCATGGTGACAATTCATTTTTTTAGCAATATCAGAGCTAAGCAAACTATATATGGGTCATAATTTACTGAGTTGAGAATGCTGCTACAGAAAATTACCTTTGGCTACAGAGCCTGTCCTTGGTTGAATAAGTTACAAAAGATAAAATTCATGACATATGCTTACAAATTATAGAGGAAAACATTAGTCTCATTGGCTTCTTTCCAGAAAACAGGGAATCAGGAGAATGGTCTCTCTGGTTATGTTTTATGTTGCTCTGTCCCTGTGTTAGTCAAGATTCTATAAGTGACTTCACTGATGACATAATGGGAAGCCTAGCAAATGAGAAAGGGAAAGATATATCCAACAATGCAGAGTTCCAGAGAATAGCAAGGAGAGATAAGTAAGCCTTAAGTGAACAATGCAAAGAAACAGAGAAAAACAACAGAATGGGAAAGACTGGTGACATCTTCAAGAAAATTAGAGATACCAAGGGAACATTTCATGCAAAGATGGGCTCAATAAAGGACAGAAATGGTAAGGATACAACAGAACCAGAAGAGACTAAAAAGAGGTGGCAAGAATACACAGAACTATACAAAAAAAGGTCTTAATGGCCTGAATAACCATGATGGTGTGGTCATTCATCTAGGGCCAGATATCCTGGAGTGTGAAGTCAAGTGGGCCTTAGGAAGCAACACTATGAACAAAGCTAGTGGAGGTGATGGAATTCCAGCTGAGCTAGTTCAAATCCTAAAAGATGATGTTGTTAAAGTGTTGCACTCAATATGCCAGCAAATTTGGAAAACTCAGCAGTGGCCACAGGACTAGAAAAGCCAGAAAGAAAAACACCAATACAGTATACTAATGCATATATATGAAATTTAGAAAGATGGTAACAATAACCCTGTGTACGAGACAGCAAAAGAGACACTAATGTATAGAACAGTCTTATGGACTCTGTGGGAGAGGGAGAGGGTGGGAAGATTTGGGAGAATGGCATTGAAACATGTGAAATATCATGTATGAAACGAGTTGCCAGTCCAGGTTCAATGCACGATACTGGATGCTTGGGGCTACTGCACTGGGACGACCCAGAGGGCTGGTATGGGGAGGGAGGAGGGAGGAGGGTTCAGGATGGGGAACACATGTATACCTGTGCTGGATTCATTTTGATATTTGGCAAAACTAATACAATTATGTAAAGTTTAAAAATAAAATAAAATTTAAAAAATAAATAAATAAATAAATAAAAAGGACTAGAAAAGGTCAGTTTTCATTCCAATCCCAAAGAAAGGCAGTGCCAGAGAATGTTCAAACTACCATACAACTGAATTCATTTCACATGCTAGCAAGATTATGCTCAAAATCCTTCAAGCTAAGCTTCAGCAGTTATTTATCTTACGTAATAGGATTATGATTCAAATAGCCTTGATAGGCTGAGGTGATAAATGCAAAGGATTAAAGTTCTTCATTTCTGTTTGTACACACATACATATACATACACACACACACACACGGAAATGTGATGGTGCACAAAATAACCTGAGAGGTTTTACCTGAAGACAGCTTTCCAACATAAAAATATTTTCACAACTGGATTGGTGTGACTTTTAGATAGCAATTTCTTTTCCTCAATTGTTGAAGCAAGTAACTACCAACCATCTATCAGGGGTGACCTCTTCTAAAAGTAACTAAATTATCTGCCTGAGGTTTTACCCACTTACCAGTTCACCAATTGAGAACTAGTGTAATCAACAGGAGCTCACCTTTGTGCCAGAGCAGCGCTCCTTCCTACCACATTGCGGCCTCCCTAAGCAGTAACCCTGGAAGTTGTCACTGCAATAGTCATTACCCAGTCCCCTCGCTGCTCAACCTATTTGTCTCCACTAAGGCTATCTTTTAGGCTTTCCTGGTGATTCAGAGGGTGAGGAATCCGCCTGCAATACAGGAGACCTGGGTTCGATCCCGGGGTTGGGAAGACTCCTTGGAGAAGGAAATGGCAACCCACTCCAGTATTTTTGCCTGGGAAGTCCCATGGACAGAGGAGTCTGGCATCATGTCGCAAAGAGTCAGACATGACTGAGTGACTAAGCACAGGCTATCTTTTAATGCAAATGACTCATATATTTCTGGTCACACACAAGCAACTGATGAATATATGCAAAAAGAATCCATGCACTTAGAGCTGTTTTTATGTGAATTTTCCCATTTCTTCCTGTGTTTCTCAATAAAAATGAAAAGCTATTAAAAATTGAACTCAAATGTTACCCTTTGTTCTCTATGCATTTCCATTTAAAAATATTTTAGTCCCCCTTTTTTTACTCATACCAGAAAGTATAAGTAATAGGAAATTGCTTCCATAAGCCTTATATTCATATACGGATTTTCACATTACAGGCTGCCATAACCTGTTATTTGTTGAATTATTGATATTCATACAATTGTTTGTAGACATTTGAATACCTACTATTGAGAAAAGGTTGAATTGATCAGAATCATCTGAATTGCATATGCAAATATCAAAGAACAGCCATTTCTTGCTATTCCAGGCTAAATGACATTAAAGAGGCTTATCCTATGTTTACTTTGTGCATTTTGCAGTTCACCCATGCTATTTCAGAGCTATGTGCTCTTAAAGCAATGGAAGAAGCCTTGGCATGACGTTCACTATAAAAGGGCAATAGGGAGAAATGCTTTGCAGTTTTACATGTAACTCTTTTTTTTTTTTTTTTTAAACTTTACGTAATTGTAACTCTTAAAAGTGGTATTTGGCAGTTCACTTTCCGTAGAAGTGAATTATTATAGTAATCATGAATGTTTTATTTTAAAGGACTCATTCACTCTTATGACACTTGTGTAAAAATGTTTTTGGAGCTTAAGTGGCCATCATTCCATGTCTCCATCCTACACCACTTGTGAAAATAATAATAATAATTATAATCTCACATTAACTTTGAAATTACCCTTCTAACCCCTGATCCCATCTCTGAACATTAAGTTCTGAATTAAGAAGAATAACAGGTGCAGATGTAGGGCAAGGAAGCTGTTTCTCAGTGTAGCTCTTTTTCATGCTTCTCCTTGTGACCCTCTCTCTGAACCTCTCCACTGTGTTTACATCTCACTGAGCTTTCTTTTGATGTGTCTGAAGAGTTTGCTTCCAAGAAAAGACAGATCGTCCCTGTCAGAGTCTCATCAGAAACACATAAACAAGAAGTGTAGTATTAATAACTATCATCACCTCAACAAGAAAATCTGAAATGATGTTGACTTCCCTCTTCCTCTTTCTAATATTTATATCTAGATGGGGACAAAAACAACTCCTTCACAAATGCATTTCAGCTGATTGATTTTATAGCGTTGCCAGGACAGCCAAACCTGCTAAGGACCTTTTGGTTCCAAACCTTTAAGTGCAGTCCATCATATTCAACACAATCAATCAATATTCCCAGGAAAGCTGCTGCTCTCGCCTTGTCCTGGATCACAGCCTGAATGGAAAGGAGCTGAAATGTGTTCAGCCCTCTCTTTCCAACTGTTTCCAGCCCTTGGTGTTCAATCTCTCCAAAAAATCTGCTTTCTCCTACTGGGATTATTTCTAGAGGAGTGATTCAGAAAGACCCAACCTCACAAATATGATTAAGAATGAGGATGGCTTCAAGTGTCATGCCTCCTAGAAGGCAGTGGCATCTTTCAGGCACTTTGGCAAATAGATGAGAGAGCTCTGTTTATTTTTTACTAGAATCCCTTCAAAGCAAGCACACCAGGATATAGTCCCTTCCCTTTTGCTCAAGCATTGAAATAGTATTCTTCTGAGAAAAAAAAAAGGGGGGGGTGTATGTGTAAATCTGGCTTTGTGTTTGACAAAAAGTTTAATTTTAATAGCTTTTTCATTTGACAGTAATGTGGCTATCATCACCTTTTTTGTTTTTGGGTTTTTTGTTGTTGTTGTTGTTGCACCACATGGCTTGTGGGATCCTCAGCCAGGAGTTGAACCCAGGCCCAGCTGTGAAGATGCTAAGTCTCAACCACTGGACCACCAGGGTATTCCCTGTCATCAACAAATCTTATCTTTCTGCTTAATAGTGCTTTTCCCACACTTTGGGCAACCTTTGGTCCTCTTCACTCTGCCTTGACTAGGATACAACAGAACACACCCCCAAAATGTTCCAATAACTTTGATTCTTCAAAAGATGTTTGGGTCTTAATTTTTAACCTCAGCATATCAATAGTTCTCCTCCAAAAGTAAAGCTGTTTTTCTGGATGCACTGTTTCATATTAATATGCAAAACACGCACATTAAGAGGGATAATTCACATTGCAAAATAATAGATTCAAGGGAAGTTTTAATCTTCAAGTCAAAGTTCAACTAGTCTATTTCATGTTTGCTATAACTGAGCTATGCTCAGCTTTACCACAGTGAGGCAATATTGTGCAGTGGTTTAAAAGTATAGATTTTTTGAGTCAAGTGTAATGAAATTTAAACTCTGGCTTTTTCTTTTATTAGCTGTAAGAGAAATATGTCACTTCCTCCAAACCTCAGTTTAATCTTCTGTAAAATGGAAAGAATAATAACTCAAAGGGTTAATGTTAAGATTAAAGTATTTAGTACAGAATCTTGCACTCAGTAAGTGTTCAATAAATGGCAGCTTAACAATAGAATCAAAGGAGCAAGATGCTTGTATGTAAATAAAGCAAACTCTTCATACATACTTTTCTAATTAACATACACACACATATACACAAAACCAGTAACGGCCACCATTTTATACACCCATAGACTCTGTGTGTTGGTCTCACTGTCATGTCTCTTTGTGACCTCATGGACTGTAGGTTTCCAGGCTATTCTGTCCCTGGGATTCTCCAGACAAGAATACTGGAGTGGGGTGCCATTTCCATATACTCTAAAAATAACTATATCAACGGATGACTTGGAAGGAATCTAAGTGTCCTTATCATCTTCCCTCTCAACCCTGTCTCTCTCCCTTTGAGTGTTTTTAAGAGAGTTTTGTGATTTGAGTTGCCACTTGATAAAGTGCCATTGCTTTTTAGAAATACCAAAAGAAACGTCACACTGTGGTTGCATGATCCCACAAAGGGGACAGAAAATGAGATGTGTCACAGCTCTGTGCTCTGTCAAGTCCCAGAGAAAGGAGTTGTTATAACTGCTTCATACTCCTACCACTATCTTGGGAAGGGGCTGGAGGTGAAGACGACCTAAAGCAAAAAAAAAAAAAAAAACTGATACTAAAAAAATTTCTCACTAGTCTCTTGGGACTTGCTATAGTTACTGTGACAAAAATTTTTGGAAACAGGTGAAAAAGTTCATCTCAGCTTTCTTGAAAATCTGGGCCATGATTTTCATGGAACTTTAGTCCTTTTGTTAAGTTCACAAAGGTGTTAAGTATATATTCATTATGGTGCCTGGTACACTTACCAAGGGACATAAGACTCAAGAGAAATGGGGGACTATATATGATTATGTATACATTTATTAGACTGTCTAGAAGTGAGGGGAAGGAAAGCTGGAGAAAGGTTGATATCATCTGCGCTGGAAAGGGTATGTGCTCCAGAACGCAAAAAAAAAAAAAAAAAGAATACTAAATATTAATACTGTTAATGATACAGTAAAAAGAAACTATACTACTTTATAGTGAAGGCTAAATATGAAGACCTACAAGACCTTTTAGAACTAACACCCAAAAAAGATGTCCTTTTCATTATAGGGGACTGGAATGCAAAAGGAGGAAGTCAAGAAACACCTGGAATAACAGGCAAATTTGGGCTTGGAGTACAGAATGAAGCACGACAAAGGCTAATAGACTTTTGCCAAGAGAACACGCTGGTCATAGCAAACACCCTCTTCCAACAACACAAAAGACTCTACACATGAACATCACCAGATGGTCAACACCGAAATCAGACTGATTATATTCTTTGCAGCCAAAGATGGAGAAGCTCTATACAGTCAGCAAAAACAAGACCAGGGGCTGACTGTGGCTCAGATCATGAACTCCTTATTGCCAAATTCAGACTTAAATTGAAGAAAGTAGGGAAAACCACTAGACCATTCAGGTATGACCTAAATCAAATCCCTTATATTATATTATATATATATAATATATTATATTATACAGTGGAAGTGAAAAATAGATTTAAGGGACTAGATCTGATAGATAGAGTGCCTGAGGAACTATGGATGGAGGTTCATGACACTGTACAGGAGACAGGGATCAAGACCATCCCCATGGAAAAGAAATGCAAAAAAGCAAAATGGCTCTCTGGAGAGGCCTTACAAATAGCTGTGAAAAGAAGAGACTAGAAAAGGAAAGATATAAGTATCTGAATGCAGAGTTCCAAAGAATAGCAAGAAGACATAAGAAAGCCTTCTTCAGTGATCAATGAAAAGAAATAGACAAAAACAACAGAATGGGAAAGACTAGAGATCTCTTCAAGAAAATTAGAGATACCAAGGGAACATTTCATGCAAAGATGGGCTTGATCAAGGACAGAAATGGTATGGACCTAACAGAAGCAGAAGATATTAACAAGAGGTGGCAAGAATACACTGAACAACTGTAAAAAAAAAAGATCTTCATGACCAAGATAATCACAATGGTATGACCACTCACCTAGAGCCAGACATCCTGGAATGTGAAGTCAAGTGGGCTTTAGAAAGCATCACTATGAATAAAGCTAGTGGAGGTGATGGAATTCTGGTTGAGCTATTCCAAATCCTGAAAGATGATGCTGTGAAAGTGCTGCACTCAATAGGCCAGGAAATTTGGAAAACTCAGCAGTGGCCACAGGACTGGAAAGGTTCAGTTTTCATTCCAATCTCAAAGAAAGACAATGCAAAGAATGCTCAAACTACTGCACAATTGCACTTATCTCACACGCTAGTAAAGTAATGCTCAAAATTCTCCAAGCCAGGCTTCAGCAATATGTGAACCATGAACTTCCAGATGTTCAAGCTGGTTTTAGAAAAGGCAGAGGAACCAGAGATCAAATTGCCAACATCCACTGGATCATCGAAAAAGCAAGAGAGTTCCAGAAAAACATCTACTTCTGCATTAATGACTATGCCAAAGCCTTTGACTGTGTGGAGTCTCCACACAGTCTCCACAATATTGTCTCCACAATAAACTGTGGAGAATTATGAAAGAGATGGGAATACCAGACCACCTGACCTGCCTCTTGAGAAATTTGTATGCAGGTCAGGAAGCAACAGTTAGAACTGGACATGGAACAACAGACTGGTTCCAAATAGGAAAAGGAGTACGTCAAGGCTGTATATTGTCACCCTGCTTATTTAACTTATATGCAGAGTACATCATGAGAAACACTGGGCTGGAAGAAGCACAAGCTGGAATCAAGATTGCTGGAAGAAATATCAATAACCTCAGATATGCAGATGACACCACCCTTATGGCAAAAAGTGAAGAGGAACTAAAAAGCCTCTTGATGAAAGTGAAAGAGGCGAGTGAAAAAGTTGGCTTAAAGTTCAATATTCAGAAAACAAAGATCATGGCATCCGGTCCCATCACTTCATGGGAAATAGATGGGGAAACAGTGGAAACAGTGTCAGACTTTATTTTTCTGGGCTCCAAAATCACTGCAGATGGTGATTGCAGCCATGAAATTAAAAGACACTTACTCATTGGAAGAACAGTTATGACCAACCTAGATAGCATATTCAAAAGCAAAGACATTACTTTGCCAACAAAGGTCCATCTAGTCAAGGCTATGGTTTTTCCTGTGGTCATGTATGGATGTGAGAGTTGGACTGTGAAGGAAGCTGAGCGCTGAAGAATTGATGCTTTTGAACTGTGGTGTTGGAGAAGACTCTTGAGAGTCCCTTGGACTGCAAGGAGATCCAACCAGTCCATTCTGAAGGAGATCAGCCCTGGGATTTCTTTGGAAGGAATGATGCTAAAGCTGAAACTCCAGTACTTTGGCCACCTCATGCAAAGAGTTGACTCATTGGAAAAGGCTCTGATGCTGGGAGGGATTGGGGCAGGAGGAGAAGGGGACCACAGAGGATGAGATGGCTGGATGGCATCACTGACTTGATAGACATTAGTCTGAGTGAACTCCGGGAGTTGGTGATGGACAGGGAGGCCTGGCGTGCTCCGATTCATGAGGTCTCAAAGAGTAGGACACAACTGCACGACTGAACTGAACTGAACTGAAATATAAATTAATAAATAATCATTAAAAATAAATAGATCAGCATTCACTGTGCTCGATCTGTGATATAGCTGGAGTGTATAACAATTGGTGCAGAGTAGGTGGGTAATAACTATGCGATGAATGAACAGAAACTTCAAAATTTTGTAAGGCATAATTTAGAGATTCCCTATGGAAAATCAGTTCAATAAACAATTATTGAGAACCTAGTATGTGCAGTCAATAAGGAATAACATTGCAAGTTAAAGAACCCAATCACCAGAACTCACAATCTACAATAATTAGTCAAATTCTCATTTTACTAGTATATGACTTTTTTACTTATAAACCTGGAAGTTTTCTTAAAATAGAGCAAAATCTTAATGCATAAGTGCTTACAAGAATATCTGAACAAGAAACATCTGACTAGACTGTCACTGTGCTGCTGCTGCTGCTAAGTCACTTCAGTCGTGTCTGACTCTGTGCGACCCCATAGATGGCAGCCCACCAGGCTCCCCCGTCCTTGGGATTCTCCAGGCAAGAACACTGGAGTGGGTTGCCATTTCCTTCTCCAATGCATGAAAGTGAAAAGTGAAAGTGAAGTCACTCAGTCATGTCCAATTCTTCATGACCCCATGGACCACAGCCTACCAGGCTCCTCCATCCATGATATTTTCCAGGCAAGACTACTGGAGTGGGTTGCCATTGCCTTCTCCATCACTGTGCTAGACGTTGCCAAAACAACCAGCAATCCTAAAGGAATTGTGTTTTTTCATTATATTAAGTCAATATACTATTTGGGAAAGGTAAACATTATCAGGAATGAACTTGCCAGGGGAATCTATTACTTTCCAGTTATATATAGTCTGATAAAAGGAAAATAGTATAGAAACATTTTGATTCTGAAGAAGTTGAGAATCCTTTGAAAGTAATCCAATGGTCTAATTTTATAGAAGTGGATACTAAAACCTTAAAAGACCTAAAGTCACAAGAGAGAAGAAATAAGATTTAAACTCAGGGCATCTGAAACTCAGTTCTGTTTTCATTCTTCTAGTCCAATCTATCTGTATGAGACACTGAGTTATTTATTGCATTTCTTTTTTAAAAAAACTTTTTATTTTACATTATAGTTGATTACCACTCTAATGGCACAAAGTTAAGAGGAACTAAAAAGCCTCTTTGATGAAGGTAAAAGAGGAGAGTGAAAAAGCTGGCATAAAACTCAACATTCAAAACACTAAGATCATGGCATCTGGTCCCATCACTTAATGACAAATAGATGGGAAAAATCTGACACTGTTTTTTTTTTTATTTTTTTTTTCTTGGCAGATTTTATTTTCTTGGGCTACAAAATCACTTCAGAACATGACTGCAGCCGTTAAATTAAAAAAACAAAAAACAAAAAACCTTGTTCCTTGGAAGAAAAGCTATGACAAATCTAGACAGCGTATTAAAAAGCAGAGACATTACTTGGCCAACAAAGGTCCATATAGTCAAAGCTATGGTTTTTCCAGTAGTCATGTACAGATGTGAGAGTTGGACCATAAAAGAGGCTCAGCACCAAAGAATTGATCCTTTCAAACTGTGGTGTTGGAGAAGACTCTTGAGAGTCCCTTCAGCTGCAGGCAGATCAAACCAGACAATCCTGAAGGAAATCAACTCTGAATATTCACTGGAAGGACGGATGCTGAAGCTCCAATACTTTGGCCACTTGATGCGAACAGCTAATCTTTGGAATAGATCCTGATGCTGGGAAAGATTGAGGGCACAAGGAGAAGGGGGCAACAGAGGATGAGATGGTTCAATGGCATCCTTAACTCAATGGACATTGAGTCTGAGCAAGCTCCATGAGATAGTGAAGGACAGGGAAGCCTGGTGTGCTCCAGTCAGTGAAGTCTCAAAGAGTAGGATACGACTTAGCAACTGAACAACATAGTGATTAACAGTGTTGTGTTAGTTTCAGGTATAAAACAAAATGATTCAAAACAAAATATCTACTCTTTTTCAAAGCCCTTTTCCCAATTACGTTGTTACATAAAATTGAGCAGAGTTCCCTGTGCTATACAGTAGGTCCTTGTTGGTTACCCATTTTAAATATAGCAATGTTTCAATGCAAGGGAAGGACAAGAGCTGCCAAAGATCAACTTGGTGTACCTAACCATTTTGTCTAGAGATCACTTTGAGAAGGATGACCTCATGGGCCAAATCTTGTCACAAATGTGTTTGTTAGACCTACATGTTATTAAACTTTTTGTATTATTCACCAGCATTTTAAAATTAAGAATTAACATTAACATCCCAACTAGAGGTTTCTCTTGAAAGATAAAGAGATCTGGAACACTGGGTCCTCACCCCTGCATGACAAAAATTTACTAAGGCTAAGTAGGAGATTTCACTATTAAACAGGACATGTGTGTTTCAGTTTACCATTCTCTACAACTCTCTAATGGATCTTACACAGAGCCCATTTCACTCATTTACATTTACATACATGTTCCTGGCACCCTAGTGTTTTGAGTTTGTGACTTCTCAAGTTGACTCCAAATAGAAGATTTCTTCAAGTTTGAGTGTCTTGTGGCCTCAAAGCTCTTAAATAATTAAGAAAATGAGGAGCTTGAAATATCTAACACTACAGAAAGATGGTTAAAAACTCATTCTGTTATTACTGTAAATATTTCTTCAGTGAGGTTCTTTTATTCCTTCATTAGTTAGCAAGGGTGATTTGAGGTTTAAAAAAGAAGTATGTTAAAAAAAGATGCCCAGTAATGAAATAATTTACTGTAACATATGACACGTTTAGTAAAGAAGGATGAGGGAAATTTCACATATTTCACAAATAACATGTGCTTTGGCTGAAAAATGTACAATGTGTAAAATGTATAAAATATTTCAGCTAAACTGTTTCAGGATTATAAATTGCAGCTTATATACTTATGGCATCACAGTTTAACATAGTGCAGATAAAGACTAATACACAGCAGGTAACTAACCAATTACAAGAAGCATACAAGTATAGGCAGAGATAGCCACCTCATAAATCTAAAGCCAAGACCACCAGCCAAAAAGCAAATACATGCACTCAGTTGAGTTCAGTCACTCAGTTGTGTCTGACTCTTTGTGACCCCATGAATCGCAGCACGCCAGGCCTTCCTGTCCATCACCAAATCCTGGACTTCACTCAAACTCACGTCCATCGAGTCAGTGATGCCATCCAGCCATCTCATTCTCTGTCATCCCCTTCTCCTCCTGCCCCCAATCCCTCCCAGCATCAGAGTCTTTTCCAATGAGTCAACTCTTCACATGAGGTGGCCAAAGTACTGGAGTTTCAGCCTCAGCATCATTCCTTCCAAAGAACACCCAGGACTGATCTCCTTCAGAATGGACTGGTTGGATCTCCTTGCAGTCCAAGAGACTCTCAAGAGTCTTCTCCAACACCACAGTTCAAAAGCAACAATTCTTCAGTGCTCAGCTTTCTTCACAGTCCAACTCTCACATCCATACATGACCACTGGAAAAACCATAGCCTTGACTATACAGAACTTTGTTGGCAAAGTAATGTCTCTGCTTTTGAATATGCTATCTAGGTTGGTCATAACTGTTCTTCCAATGAGTAAGTGTCTTTTAATTTCATGGCTGCAATCACCATCTGCAGTGATTTTGGAGCCCCATATCTTTTGTCTACATAATGTCATACAACTAGCTTGTCTACTTTGAAAAAACATTATTTGCCTGAAATGACTTGGTAATTTATAATAGTTATATACCACTACAGAATTATAATTTGATCTGAAATAGAAGACGTTTCTATTTTATACTTAAAAAAATTTTTTTCGGCCAAATAATTTAAGAAGGAAAAATGATTACATGTAGTCTTGGCTTTGGTGTATCATCATCAGTCCCTAACCAGATGAAAAATCTGCTTCTGCACTCCTGTTTTCTTCATCGTTTGATTCTCCTTCCACTGTCTTCTTCACTCAACATATACAGACTATTCAAATGGGCAAATTGACTATGTATGCTGAAATCAAATCTCCCAGTACGAAATATGTTCTTCCTTCCATAAATAATACATAATTATGACCAAGGAAATATACAGGCTCAGCTTTTATTTTCCTTTCTATACACATTCTCCTATGGACCTGAAGTAAGCACAGGTCGAGAACCATTATCCTGAAAAGAGGATGTTTAGAGTGCAGCAAACTTCCAAAGACATGTTTGCCCTCAAAATTAAAAGGTCTCGTGTAAGGTTGTACTCAAAGCATAGAATTATTTTCTGCTCAAGGTAATTCCAGTATGACTTTCATAATGCTTTATTTGGGGCTTTGTTTTTGTTCTTTTTTTTTTTTTTTTTTTTTTCCCTTCCCACCCATAGATTCCTTGAAAATTCCTTTCAAAGTTGGTTTGAAAATTCTTAAATTGCCCACTGGAGGGCCCTTGAGTTAACTAGAATATCACAACTGATGGATCTTTGTTCAAGTTCTAGAAAATCATGCAAGGTAAATTGTAGAGAATTTAAGACTCAAACTAGGGTTTTTTTTGTTTTTTTTTTTTTTTTAACATGTTACTATACTTTCCATCTTCCTCTCTAAAATCACCTTTGTTTCCCAATATTTTCTTTGTAAACCTCATTATGATCTTGCTCCAGCAAAAACCCTTCATATAGGAAAGTGTTATAAGTAACTGTTGTTTAATAATTTTAACATCTCTCTAGCATTTTCTATGTGGTTGCTAAGCAATAAAGTTATGTTAGAAACTTGGACATTGAGTGTACATGATTGAATCTTCAAATAAAACTTGTCCTTTAACTGGTGAACAGAGTATTTGATGGGGAATTATGGTGTTATGATTCCTTCCATATTAAAGAGATAAACACAAAAATAAAAATTATCCTAATATACTTGCAATATTTTTTAAAAATCGAGTCTGATATTAGGTTGATGGTTATTTCCTAAAGATGCTTATGGTTTGAAACTTTTGTGACCATATGACAGTCGGCAAGGATCATTTGCCTATCACTCTGTGGAGAGACCTGAAGAAAGTATCTCTGTTGACACAAAATTTAGGTTCTGATTGGATTGTTCAGAGGAACATGGAGGTATGCACACATATATAAAATTAAGTAGCATTATAGTATGAAGAATAATTTTCAGAAGTTCAGAATTTTTATTATAGCATCACTGAAAGATGGTAATTCAGCCTGATGGATAATTCCAAAGCTTACTGTCTCATGAGATGGTTCATGTCTTTGACATTTTTTTGGAGAATGTCTGTCTCTCATCCTAAACTGGACATGTAATGCTGGATTCTCAACACTTAACAGTGCCTAGAAAATGGTACATACTTAATAAAATTGTGTTGAATGAATGTACTTTTTTATATCAAGTCAATAATTAATGGCTGCAATTTCTTTCCCTAGTATTACTTAGATTTTCTCTTTGGACAAACACAGAACAAGCCTGGTCTCATTTGCAGGATAGAACTTTAAATATTTGGAGGGATTCCTAAAATCATAGAGTTCCAAAACTGAGAATTACCCTATTTTCAAATTAGAGGACTCAGCCCCCAGGATATGTGCCAGGGCATAAAGGAGCCATGAAAGAAATGGTCATATTGTTCTGCAACATCTATTTAAAAAACTCTACATAAAATGCTTTTATATTAAAATATAGGTACAAAGTGAACTGGTATGAAAAATTTACATGAATTTGTCAAATAAAATAAGAAATTTCAATGAAATGTCATATTTGAAAAGGGCTTCTGCCATACACCCCAGCCTACAGAGAAACCATAGATATTTTCCTTATTGGTTATTGGCTTGTTGGTAGAAATGTTTGAGAAGATAGTTTCAGCAGGCTGCTGCATCGTATCAGTGAGAAAGCTGACATCCAGTGAAAAGAAGCAACTTCACAGGAGTCACAATGTATATTAATGACAGATTCCAGACTAGAATCTATGTAACATCACTCATATCCAATAACTTTTTTTCAATCATGTGTGTAACATATTTCATGATTCTTCATTGTCCAGATTATCCTCCTGCCAGGTATATCTTAATACATAATGCTTCAAGTTATCCTTTAAACTGCCAACAAGTTCTAAGATACAAGTCAATACATGAACTCTCCTCTTCAGAAACCTTCAGAAACATTCAGTACCAAAAAGTATGGAAGTGTTCAAAACACAAAATGATGGGGGCATGTTAAAGGAGTATGGGAGACAACCTATAAAAGTTCTCAGTGGAAGAAACTTTAACAAATTGAGCAGCAAATAAAATAGCAAACTATTGGTTATAACTCAAAATATGAAATAAGTATGCATAAATCCATAAATAAATGAGTGAATAACTAAATGGAGACAAATCTTCCTCAAAGAAGAATTCCAAATAATATCTGTAGATACATCTCCCTCCAAGGAGTAGAGATTAACTGCCTCCTTCAGAGTGTCGATTTCCTGACTTACTTCTATAGAATAGAGAAGCCTGGCAAATACCACTGTAAACAAGAGATGAAGGTTAATACCACCACTGAAGCCACAAGGACATCACATATCCTCTTCTATGGTATGAGAAGAAGGCAATTCACTTCTGTTATATTCTTCCCCAAATCTATAACCTCAGTCTTAGGAAAAAAATATCTAACTGAGAACATTATACAAAATACCTGACCAGAATTCCTCACAACTGTCAAGGTTATCAAAAATAAGAAAAAATCTGATAAATTGTCACAATAATTAGAAGCCTAAGGAGAGATGATGACTAAATGTAATTTGGTCTCCTGGATAGAATTCTAGATTTTTAGAAAGAGTGATGCTGGTAATGGGGGAGTCTATAGATGTGTAGGGGCAGGGGATATACGGCAAATCTCTGTAACTTCCTCTCATTTTTTGTTACAAATACAAAGCTGCTCTAAAAATGTCTTTCAAAGGAAATGAGGGTAGGAAAAGTGATGAAATCCCAAAGTGTGTATCACTTAGTTAATGGTAATATATCAACACCAGTTTCTTAGTATTGACAAAAGTATCTTGATAATGTATGATGTTAACATTAAGAGAAACTGGGTGGCAAGTATTTGAGAAGACATTGTACTAGTTCTGCAACTTTTCTAGAAATATAATTTTTTGAACATTTAAAAAAAAGACAAATTCCATGAGCTTAACATTAGGAAAAATGGCAAGAATATGGAATTCTAACAGCTTGTTCTACCACAGAAACACTAAAGAATGTGAGTTAAAAACTGATTCTGTTACACAATGAAACTTTCAAAATTCTGAGAAACAATCAATGGTTTACAGCAATCAAATGAATGCCCAATCAGGAAAGCAGTGACTTAAAACATGGGAAGAGGGCTTTGTAACATTTGAACTTAGTCTTGTCCTACCTTCCTCTCCAGCATGAGGGTGATTTTGGAGATGAGGGCCCATATTTCAAGTGTGGTCACCTGACTTTGGTAAGAGCAGAGTAGGCCTTGTTCCCAAGAAACTTTGTTTCTCTGTTTTGACCTTAAGGAGTTTCCCTGAAGGACTGGAATAGGATTTTGCTTTTGTTTCTCTTTACTTGGAACTCTCTCAGGACAGAAAAGTGGCTAAGCATAGAGCTTTCCTCAAAAACACTGAAAGGTAAACAAGCTGCTGCTTCCACTGGCAAAGATTAAACTTGGGTCAGTTGCTTCTCAAAGAACCTGCATATAATGAGGACTCTAGGAAGCCAAGCACATGTCCAGAGATAGATTCATGATGGGAAAAGACCTAAGCTTTCACCTCAGCAGATTTTTAGGTTCAGTGCCAGCAGGAAGTCAAGGTTAAGGCAGTGCTGCAAAGGACCCAAATAAGCTTTAAAACATCTCCCCAACACAGAGTCAATCTGTGCAAAGACTGGTAGTGTATTTTTTTTTATCTTTTTACTGTTTTATTTATGTTTTTGGCTACATATATTTAAGAGTATTTCTGTCACACCACAAGCTGACCACAAGTCAAAGAGTGTCCATAGAAACCATAAAAAAAGAATAACAGCCAGAAAAAAATAGTTTTGAAAAAATCACTAAACAAACAACTACAACCCACAGCAAGCAAGGAAAATAACAGAGAAAAGTTTAAGGACCTGATCTTCAGAGTGACCGCATTATAATATTTAAAAGTCAGTTTCAACAAAAACTTACAAGGCACACAAAGAAACAAAAAAATATGATCCATTCACAGGGTAAAAGAAGAAATTAACAGAAACTAACCCTGTCAAATCAGAGGTGTTGCTGCTACTAGGAAAAGACATTAAATTGACTGCTACAACTATGCTTAGGGGGCTCAAGCAAACCTTGGACAAAGAACTAAAGGAAAATAGAAGAATGCTTCCTCAAGAACAACAAAAAAAGAATAACAATAAATATAGAAATTATAAAATAGAAGATATAATTTCTGACACTGACAAGTACAGTAACTGTAATAAAAATAAATAATTAAATGGTTTCAACAATAGATACGAGTAGGCAGAAGAAAGAATCAATGAATTTGAAGGTAGGTCCACTGAAATTAATCAGTCTGAGTAGCAGAAAGAAAAAATGAAGAAAAATAAACAACATCCAAGAGACCTATGGGATACTATCAAGCATATCAACATATGCTTAATGGGAGTCCTGGAAAGAGAGGAGAGAGAAAAAGGAATAGAAAGAACATGTGAAAACTCAATGGCCAAATACTTTCTAGATTTCATAAAGATATAAATTTATACGTCCAAGAAGTTCAACATACTCCAAGCAGAACAAATGTAAAGAGATCTACACTGAGACATATTATAATCAAATGATAAAAAGACAGAGCATCTTTAAAGTTGAGAGACCAAAGCAACTTCTCAAGTACAAGGGATCCCCAATAAGATTAACAGTCAATTTCTCACCAGACTTTGGATGCCAGAAAGCACCATGATGATATGTTTAAAATACTGGGGAAAAAACTGCATCAAATAATTATATTCATGTCAAAACTGACTTTGAGTTATGAAAGAGAAATCAAGGTATTTCCAGATAAACAAAAGCTGAGAGAATTTGTATCTAGGTAAGCTTCCCTCAAGAAGTCCTTCAGGCTGAAATGAAAAGACATTAGGTAGTAATTCAAAGCCATGTGAAGAAAACAAGAGTAAAAGTAACTACATATGGGACTTCCCTGGTGGCGCAGTGGATAAGAATCTGCCTGCCAGTGCAGGACACACAGGTTCAATCCCTGGCCTGGGAAGATTCCACATGCCATGAGGCAACTAAGCTTGTGCTCCACAAGAGAAGACACTGCAATGAGAAGCCCATGCACCACAATTAAGAGTAGGTATAAAATTTTTAAAAAAATCTGTATATACAATTTTTACAGAATAAAAACTGAAAATGCATCAAAATGTTAGGCTGAAAAAAAAATCAAATAACCACAAGAAAATTCAGCTACACAAGAAATAGAAAATGAAAGTTATTAAATGTATAGAAAACAAATACAAAATGGCAGAAGTCCTTCTTTATTGGTATCTACTTTAAATATAAATGAATAAATATTGACTAAAAGAGATTGGCAGAAAGGATAAAATAACATGAACCAACCATATGCTATGTACGAGATATTCACTTCATATCCAATGTTGTAAATAAGTTGAAAGTGAAAAACAGAAAACTATATTCCATAAAAATTGTAGTCAGGAGGGCAGAGATGGCTATACTAATATTATACAAAACAGGATTTTAGTCAAAAAGTGTTACCAGAGACAAAGGATGTTTTATACTGATAAAAAGGTCAGTGTATCAAGAATATATAACAACTGTAAACGTATGCAAACCTAATAAACAGTGCTCAAAAGCATATGAAGCAAAATTTGACAGAACTATAGTGAGAAAGAAAACAACAGCTTCATGTAATCAGAGAGTTCAATAACCCATTTATAATTGATAGATCAACCAAACGGACAATAGGTAAAGAAATAAAGGACGTGAATAACCATATACGATTAGACTTTTCACTGCTTTCAGTATTTTTCAGTGTCAGAAATTATATCTGCTTCTATTTTATACTTTTTATATTTATTATTATTCTTTTGTTGTTGTTGAGGAAGCATTCTTCTGTTTTCCTTTAGTTCTTTGTCCAAAGCTTGCTTTAGCTCCTTAAACATAGTTGCAACAGTCAATTTAATGTCTTTTCCTAGACAGAGACAGAATCACTCCACAGAAAAATCATAAGCAACTCTTCTCAAGTTTACATGGAACGTTCTCCATGATAGACCTTGTGTTAGCCCATAAAAAAAATCTCAATATATTTTAAAAAATTGAAGTCATACAATTTACCTTCTGTGACAACAGTGAATTTTATTGAATGAAACTAGAAATAAAATATCAGAGGAAATCTGGAAAATTAACAAAATATGAAAATTATATATCACACTCTCAAGTAAGCACTAGATCAAAGAAATCACAAGGGAAATTAGAAAATATTTCGAGACCAGTGAAAACAAAACATGACATACCAAAACTTGTTAGATGCAGCAAAGGCTGTGCTTATATGGAAAAATATACTATAAAAATTACTTTAAGAAAGATGAAAGATCTCAAAAACCAATCACCTAAACTTATACCTTAAGGAACTATAAAAAGAGCAAACTAAATCCAAAACTATCAGAGGGAAGAAAATAAAAACTACAGAATGGATAGAATTTTTTAGAAGAAAACTAATGAAACCAGAAGTTGGTTCTTTGAAAAGATCAACAAAATTGATAATTCTTTAGCTAGAGTGACTAAGAAAAAGAGAGGAGACACAGATAATTAAAATCTGAAATTAAAATGGGGATATCACTACTGGTGTTATATAAATAAAAGGATTATAGGAAAATATTATGAACTGTAAAGCAACAAATTATATTAACCAAGATGAAATGGACAAATTTATAGAAACACACAAATTACCAAAACTGACTCAAAAAATAGATAATCTGAAACACAGCTAAAACTACAGAGATTGAATCAAAAACCTACCACAAATGAAAAGCCCAAGACCAGATGGCTTCACCGGTATTTAAAGAAGATTAACAAAATCCTTCTGAAAACTTCTTCCAAAATAGAAAATGAAGTAATTCTCTCTATTCCATGAAGCCAGCATTACCCTGATATCAAAGCCAGACAAGGACAAAACAAGAAAAATACAGACCAATATCCCTCATGAAAATATTATAGATGCAAACTCTCTATTGAACACTACCAGAGTCCAGCAGTATTAAAAGGACTACACGTCATGACTAAGTGGGATTTATCCCAGAAATGCAGGGGTATTTCAACATCTGAAAAGCAACCACATTAGTAAAATGGAGGTGGGGGAAAAAAACCAAACACAATCTCAATTGAGGAAAGAAAAGCATCTGATAAATTTCAACACTCTTTCATGATAAAAGCCCTCAAAATCTAGGAATAAAAGGGGCCTTTCTCAACATGATAAAGTTATTCATGACAAACCCACAGCTAATATAATACTCACTAGTGGAAAAACTGAAAGCTTTTCCCCTAAGCTCAGGAACAAGACTAGAAATTCACTTTCACCCTGGTATTCAACATAATACCAAGAAGTTCTAGCTCGAGAAGTTGACAAGAGGAAGAAATAAAAGTAGCTAAAACAGAAAAGAAGAAGTAAAACTAAATCTGTGAACAGACAAAACAACCTTATATTAAAAAATGCTAAAGAATTCACACACACACACACCAAAAAAAAAAAAAAAAAAGGCTTACAGCTAAAAAATCAGTAAAATTGCAGGATACAAAATGAATATATACAAATTGATTTTTTCTATACAATGCCAATGCAGAATCAAAAAATAAAATAAACAAAACAATTCACTTTACTATAGGCTCAAAAAGAATAAAATCCTTAGGAATCAATGTACAAGAATTTTACAATGAAAAGTCCAAAATATTGTTCAAGTACACTAAAAAGATATAAAGAAGTGGAAAGATATCCTATGTTCATAAACACAAAGACAATATTATAAACTGTCAGGATTACTCAAAGTAATCTATAGATTCAATGTATTTCAAAATATTCAATGTATTTCCAAAATATTCCATTTATCAAAAGCCCAATGGCTTTTTGTGCAGATATGGAAGTGCCAATCTTTAAATTTATGTGGAATTGCAAGGAACTCCAAATAGCTGAGACAATATTGAAAAAGATGAAAAAAATTGGAGGATTCACACTTCCTGATTTCAATATGGACCTCAAAGCTACAGCAATTACACCATGTAGTAGTAGCATAATGATAGGCATATTAATCCATGGAACAGAACTGAAAGCCCAGGTATGTTCAGCTGATTTTCAACAAGGATGCCAAGATCATTCAAGGGTAATAATCTTTTCAATAAGCAGTGCTGGAACAACTGGATATCCACATGAAAACATCAAAGTGTACCTATATCACACCATATACAAAGATTTACTCAAAAAGGATTAAAGACATTCATTTAATAATTGAAACTATACAAGTCTTAGAAGAAAACAATGGCAGATTTTCATGTTTTGGGTTTTGGCAAAGTGTTCCTAAATATGATACCAAGAGCACAAGCAACAAAATTTAAAAACAAACGAAATGGACTTCATCAAAATTAAATACTTCTGTGCAAAGTATCCTATCAAGAAAGTGGAAACAAGCTACAGTAGTAAACTGAATAAACTTGTTTCTTCCTTTCTGCTCATAGCATTTTGCAGTATATCTGTTAATTATTTAATTCTGCCTTGCATAGTGCCTGGCATCCCTTATTCTTTTTTTAATTCCTTAGAACTCTCAAGTGGCTTGTATATTGCAGGTGATCAATAAAGTCTTAAGTACTGATTGAATGCCAGTTTATCCTGTTTCCCAGATACTTATCATTCAGGAACACATGAAAATAATGCCTTGGTAATGAACAAATGTTCTAAGGAAATGTACAATAAAGGCATAACCAAACTCATTTTGGTACAGTAAGGAATACATCCTAGACAAATAAATTTCAAACCAAACTTTGAAGTAAGGAAATGTTTCATTGGTGCTTAGTGGAAATGAATCTACAGTATGGAAGAGTGTGAAATGAGGTGACCAACAAATGAGACACGTGGGCTCTGATTGGAAGGAATAGAAAATTGATGGTTCCAAGCAGGAAATAAAAGGCATTTTGTTATTTAGGCAAGCCAGAAGAGATTTTTTTTTCTAACAACTTGTCTATCAAATCAAAAGGATTAGATATGGTATCATATATCTCATGGTACCATATGAAATCTACTATGTGAGATATGAATGGATATATACCATTGATAGGGCTTCCCTGGTGGCTCAGTTGGTAAAGAATCTGCCTGCAATGTGGGAGACCTGGGTTCAATCCCTGGTCTGGGAAGATTCCCCTGGAGGAGGGCATGGCAACCCACTCCAGTATTCTTGCGTGGAGAATCTCCATGGACAGAGGAACCTAGTGGACTAGAGTCCATGGGGTTCCAAATAGTTGGACATGACTGAGCCACTAAGCACAGCACATACCAATGATAGGTTATATGGATCCTATAAAATGAGACAATCCACACCATATGGCAGTATCTCACAATATAATTGAACAAGTGAGATGTCAGGGTACAGATTGGTTTAGGCATCTATCTACTTACTGGAAGGTTATAGATTATCCTAAAGCCTTAGTTCTAGTTTTTTAAAGGTAGTATTTATGTCACAATATAAATAAATCATTTGTACACTTTACTAATGTTATTGTCATACATGGCCATCAAAATACACTGTAGTAAGTCAAAATCAGTCACTATAATTGGATGGGACTATTTTATATGTGTGTGTGTGTGATTAATAGACATTGCTACAGGCACGTTTGCTTAAGTGTATTATTGGTTATGAAACCTGCTTTAGCACTCTGTACCAACTGGTGTTTTTTATGATGCAGTCTGGTGATTGTCTACTGTTGACTTTTGTTGTTTTATCTTCTTTGTGTACAGGCAGAGTCTTACTGGATATCAATATCTCTATCAGCTAAATGGGGACAGTAGTATTGCCCATGACAACCTTCCTCCCCAGTCTAAAATGGTAATAGAGACATGCTAAAGCTAGATTGCTGATGGTTTCTTCCAAACTGGGTGACAAGAAAAAATACACAACAGGCTCTTATCAATGAAGAATAACCTACAAGAATATTAAATGTTTCACTTACCCACTTAAATACTTTTCAAGCCCTTTTAACTTTGACAAGTATAAAGGAAAAAATCTTCTTGACAATGATCAAGAGTGGAAAAACGTGGATGCAATTTGGTTGCCTGCCAGATAAATGAAGGACAAACTAAATAACACCTCCATGTCATTAGAGATGATGATACAGCTTGACAAGGAGTCTGACAGTATCTAAGTGTTTTTACTTCATAGAAAGCGGATTGACTCTTCAGGCTTTAAAAAGAACAGAAAACAAAGATGTTTTGTTGGGAGTAAGGAAAGCTGTGGGATCTTCACATTATTTTTGTACCTTGAACCCACCTTTCTCATATGACAGGGGTCATTCTTCATTTAATCCCCCATACCCCTCAAAAACCTGCAACTTAGAATCCAACAACAAAAATTTTCCATCTACGGTTTAAGATAATTTAATTATCTCAAATGTCACTAAAGGAAAAAAATGTTAAAAGTTAAAAAAGCACACACAAAAAAATCTACATCTAAAATTAATACAACTTGTTTTAATATATATGAACACAGCATTTACCCTGATTCATTTGCATTTGGACGGAACAGTGTGGTTTGCAATGCACTTTTAAATAAGCTAACTCATTTTGTCCTCACCTAGAAGCTCTGAAGTTGGACAGAGATTGGGAAATGTTAGCATTCCCATTTCACAAAAGAGAATGTGGAGCCCTAGTCCAAGGTCACAGGTGTAAAGCCTTGTACCAAGGCCATCCCTGGAACTGCCTTAGATCCATTGCAACCATTGCCATGAGCCCCACTGACCTAAACCGGCCCCCATATTAGGTAAAAATACCCACCTAGAGCACCCCAACCAATCACCTAATGCCACCCTTCCAGCAGGATTGTTTCTTTGTCTTGAGGCTGTAAACACTGACTACTAACCCATAAAAGGGGTCAGCTCTCCTTTGAGCCAGTGCACTGTTCTAATAGCATCTGCTCTAATTCTGCCTCATGTCTGGAAGTTCCTTTCCAACCCGCACACAGACCAAGACAGAAGACTTCTCATGTGAAGTGATGCACTCAAGGTCACACAAGGAAGTGGCAAAGCTAGAACTAATAAGGAAGGTCTTCAGACTCTATATCTTGTCCTTTTTTCCCCAATGCGATTGTCCCCTGCCTCAAAGTAACATATTCATGTAAACATTTTACTAGAGTTTCTCAAGTGCTTTCACACCTATTAGGTGGAACCATATGGAACATTACTTAACCAACTAAAATGGCAATTCCACATGGTTCAAACAAACATTGCATTTTATTTTCAGAAGGTTCCTCACTGTTCACCTACCTTTCTGTAGGCACTGCCTCTCACATCATCCTCATCCCCAAACACTTTTAACATAAGCAGGGACCACTGTTGCCAGATGCTCTCAATTTAAGATCACATGTTGTGAATTTTTAATCACTCACTCCTTTCTAATGGGTTATTTGCCCTCTTCCATCTAGATCCTTTAAGTGACTAATAAATGACTTTATACAAGAGTTCTAATAACTGAGATGAGCAACATGTTACCTCTCAGAAAGGCATTTGCCCTAGTCTTCATAGGTCATTAATTCAAAGGAGTAAATTTCTAATGAATCTCTCTACCAGTATTGGAGGAGAACGGGTGTTGCCCCTTATAAGAGTGTCACTGATGTCCACCAAGAAGCTAAACCTTTACTTGACCTGTATGGAAGATTTCCTCTTGTTTACTTGCACTTTTCTCTCTCCATCCTTTACTTCCTTCCCTCTTCTCTCTCTCTCCATTTTGTCTCATTCTCTCTTGATTTACCTTTTTTTCTACTATCCTTTTACCCAAAAGATTTTCCTCCCTTTCCCTCTTTCACCAGAGTAACCCTTTCTTATTTCAGGCCTTCTTTCTCATTACCTGTAAAATAATTTCACCTGTCAATATCCATAGGACAATACTTAGCAATTATAATTTTCATCTGTTCACAAGTAGCAACTAGCTTCCAATTTAAAACTATTCATAGCACACGCAGTGGTCCATGGATCTATCTCTTGGTTCAACATTGTTTGTACCAGACTTGTAGACACCCCTTCTTCCAGCCTCGGACCACCCTTCAGCCTCTTTTCCAATCACATCCTCCGAGACTATCTTCTCTGTCCTCCTCAGCCTCCTGGGCCAGCCAATGCCATTTTCTTTTTTGTTGTTGTTGTTGCTTAACTGGTTATGGCTGACCCACCATGGGCACCCAGATTCGTCAGAATTATTCCACTTAGATGAAGGCCACCATCAACCATGGGCTCATCTTGAACCTGGATACTCTAACACTTACCTCTCTTTGGGCTTCTATTTCAATCAAAAGGTTGTGGCTCTGGAGGGGGTGGGTCATTTCTGTGACTTCACAGTGGAGAAGCTTAAGGGCGCTCAGCATCTCTTAAAGATTCAAAACGGTCGCAGTGTCCCTACCCTCTTTCAGGAGTGCAGAAGCTGTCCCAAGATGAATGGGATAAAACTCTAGACAATAAGGAAGCTGCCACAGCCCTGGATAAGAACCTGAGCCAGGCCTTTTTGGACCTGCCTGCCCTGGGTTCTGCTCGCGCAGACCTCCATGCCTGTGACTTCCTAGAGAGTGGCTTCCTGGAGGAGCAACTGAAACTCATCAAGTAGATTACAACCACCCATAGCCCATACCCCAACCCCTGCAGACTGAGGGTGGGGTGGAGGGAGAGTTGAGCCAGTAACTCTTCCAAAGGTTCACCCTCAACCAGCCTAGGAGCCCAGAAACCTTTGATGGGCCCCTCTGCATCCCCCTGAAGTCAGGGCTTCTGTCTTAAGCCTCTCCCTGCAGTCACCAGACAGCTTTGTAACTACCTTGGAGCCCTGGCCCAAGCTGTCGACCAAAAGGAAAACATCAAGGACAAAGCAAAAATAGCCACAACAAAACAAAACTCTATCAAATCTTTTATTTAGCACTTACTGATTGTCCCTAATTGTACTAATCATGTTACATGCATTCGCGTTTAAATTAACTTTTAAACAATGTATTTATTTTAATTGTAGGATAATTGCAATATTGTGATGGCCTCTGCCATAAGTCAACATGAATCGGTCATAGGCATACATATGTACCCTCTCTCCTGAACGCTCCTCCCACTTTGCTCCCCACCCCATCCCTCCAGGTTGTTATAGATCATCAGCTTTGAGTTCCCTGCATTATATATTAAACTCCCACTGGCTATCCATTTTGCATATGGTAATGTACACATTTCAATGCTATTCTCTCAAATCATCCCACCTCTCCTTCTCCCACTTGTCCAAAAGTCTGTTCTTTGTGTCTCCTTGGCTGCACTGCACGTAGGATTGTCAGTACTAGCTTTCTAGATTCCAAATATATGCATTAATATACAGTATTTGTCTTTCTCTCTGAGGAAACCATAATTGAAAAAGAAAGATATACCCTAATGTTCATTGCAACACCATTTACAATAGGTAGCACATGGAAGCAAACTAGATGTCCATCCACAGATGAATGGATAAGGAAGTTGTGGTACATATACACAATGGAATTACTCAGCTATAAATTAGCTTTTAACTTGAGATGATTATAGAGTCACATGCAGTTGTAACAAATAGTAAAGAGAGATCCTGCATGTAGCATTTACACATTTCCTCCAATGGTAATATCTGCCAAAAGTAGTACAAAATCACAACCAAGATATAGACATTAGTATAGTCAAGATACAGAAGATTTCCATCACAAGGATCATTCATTTTGCTCTTTTTTAGTCACACCTACACTCATCCCTACCCTCTGCCCTGTCCCTGACCTAGCATAATCATTGATCAGTTCACCATGTCTATAATTTTGTCATTTCAAGAATGTTGCATAAATCAAATTGTTTAATAGATAAGGTTTTAGTATCAGCTGTTTTTCACTAAGTATACTTCTCTGGAGATTCATTTACGTTGTTGCTTGTATCAATATTCCGTTTCTTTTTATTTCCAAGTAAGTACTCCAAGGTATACCACTGTTTGTTTAACCATTCATCCATTGAAGAACAATTTGGGTTATTTTCAGTTTGGAGTTATCACAAACAAACCTGCTATAAACATTCATGTACAAGTTTTTGTTTAAACATAAGTTTTCAGAGATAAATGTCTAGAAGTACAATTGCTAGGCCAGGGGCGGCGGCTGGGAGGACCAACCTCACGTCCAAGGAGCCGTGGCTGCACGGGCGCAGGAGGGCCTAGAGGAGCTATCCCACGTTGAAGGTCAGGAAAGGCGGCGGTGAGGAGATACCCCTCATCCAAGGTAAGGAGCAATGGCTGCGCTTTGCTGGAGCAGCCGTGAAGAGATACCCCACGCCCAAGGTAAAAGAAACCCAAGTAAGACGGTAGGTGTTGCAAGAGGGCATCAGAGGGCAGACACACTGAAACCATACTCACAGAAAACTAGTCAATCTAATCACACTAGGACCATGTTGCTGCTAAGTCGCTTCAGTTGTGTGACTCTGTGCGACCCCATAGATGGCAGCCCACCAGGCTCCCCCATCCCTGGGATTCTCCAGGCAAGAACAATGGAGTTGGTTGCCATTTCCTTCTCCAATGCATGAAAGTGAAAAGTGAAAAGTGAAAGTGAAGTTGCTCAGTCATGTCCAACTCTTTGCAACCCCATGGACTGCAGCCGACCAGGCTCCTCCATCCATGGGATTTTCCAGGCAAGAATACTGGAGTGGGGTGCCATTGCCTTCTCCGACAGTAGGACCATAGCCTTGTCTAACTCAATGAAACTAAGCCATGCCCGTGGGGCAACCCAAGATGGGCGGGTCATGGTGGAGAGATCTGACAGAATGTGGTCCACTGGAGAAGGGAATGGCAAACCACTTTAGTATTCTTGCCTTGAGAACCCCATGAACAGTATGAAAAGGCAAAATGATAGGATACTGAAAGAGGAACTCCCCAGGTAAGTAGGTGCCCAATATGCTACTGGAGGTCAATGGAGAAATAACTCCAGAAAGAATGAAGGGATGGAGCCAAAGCAAAAAGAATACCCAGCTGTGGATATGACTGGTGATAGAAGCAAGGTCCGATGCTGTAAAGAGCAATATTGCATAGAAACCTGGAATGTCAGGTCCATGAATCAAGGCAAATTGGAAGTGGTCAAACAAGAGATGGCAAGAGTCAATGTTGACATTTTAGGAATCAGTAAACTAAAATGGACTGGAATGGGTGAATTTAACTCAGATGACCATTATATCTACTACTGTGGGCAGGAATGCCTCAGAAGAAATGGAGTAGCCATCATGGTCAACAAAAGAGTCCAAAATGCAGTACTTGGATGCAATCTCAAAGACGACAGAATTATCTCTGTTCGTTTCCAAGGCAAACCATTCAATATCACAGTAATCCAAGTCTATGCCCCAACCAGTAAGGCTGAAGAAGCTGAAGTTGAACGGTTCTATGAAGACCTACAAGCCCTTTTAGAACTAACACCCAAAAAAGATGTCCTTTTCATTATAGGGGACTGGAATGCAAAAGTAAGAAGTCAAGAAACACCTGGAGTAACAGGAAAATTTGGCCTTGAAATACAGAATGAAGCAGGGCAAAAACTAATAGAGTTTTGCCAAGAAAATGCACTGGTCATAACAAACACCCTCTTCCAACAACACAACAGAAGACTCTATACATGGACATCAACAGGTGGTCAACACCAAAATCAGATTGATTATATTCTTTGCAGCCAAAGATGGAGAAGCTCTATACAGTCAGCAAAAACAAGACCAGGAGCTGACTGTGGCTCAGATCATGAACTCCTTATTGCCAAATTCAGACTTAAATTGAAGAAAGTAGGGAAAACCTCTAGATCATTCAGGTATGACCTAAATCAAATCCCTTATGATTATACAGTGGAAGTGAGAAATAGATTTAAGGGCCTAGATCTGATAGATAGAGTGCCTGATGACCTATGGAATGAGGTTCGTGACATTGTACAGGAGACAGGGATCAAGACCATCCCCATGGAAAAGAAATGCAAAAAAGCAAAATGGCTGTCTGGGGAGGCCTTACAAATAGCTGTGAAAAGAAGAGAAGCGAAAAGCAAAGGAGAAAAGGAAAGATATAAACACCTGAATGCAGAGTTCCAAAGAATAGCAAGAAGAGATAAGAAAGCCTTCTTCAGCGATCAATTCAAAGAAATAGAGGAAAACAACAGAATGGGAAAGACTAGAGATCTCTTCAAGAAAATTAGAGATACCAAAGGAACATTTCATGCAAAGATGGGCTCGATCAAGGACAGAAATGGTATGGACCTAACAGAAGCAGGAAATATTAAGAAGAGGTGGCAAGAATACACAGAAGAACTGTACAAAAAGATCTTCACGACCCAGATAATCACAATGGTGTGATCACTGACCTAGAGCCAGACATCCTGGAATGTGAAGTCAAGTGGGCCTTAGAAAGCATCACTATGAACAAAGCTAGTGGAGGTGATGGAATTCCAGTTGAGCTATTTCAAATCCTGAAAGATGATGCTGTGAAAGTGCTGCATTCAATATGCCAGCAAATTTGGAAAACTCAGCAGTGGCCACAGGACTGGAAAAGGTCAGTTTTCATTCCAATCTCAAAGAAAGGCAATGCCAAAGAATGTTCAAACTGCTGCACGATTGCACTCATCTCACATGCTAGTAAAGTAAGGTTCAAAATTCTCCAAGCCAGGCTTCAGCAATATGTGAACCGTGAACTTCCTGATGTTCAATCTGGTTTTAGAAAAGGCAGAAGAACCAGAGATCAAATTGCCAACATCTGCTGCATCATCGAAAAAGCAAAAGAGTTCCAGAAAAACATCTATTTCTCCTTTATTGACTATGCCAAAGCCTTTGACTGTGTGGCTCACAATAAACTGTGGAAAATTCTGAAAGAGATAGGAATACCAGACCACCTGACCTGCCTCTTAAGAAATTTGTATGCAGGTCAGGAAGCAACAGTTAGAACTGGACATGGAACAACAGACTGGTTCCAAATAGGAAAAGGAGTACATCAAGGCTGTATATTGTCACCCTGCATATTTAACTTATATGCAGAGTACATCATGAGAAACGCTGGGCTGGAAGAAGCGCAAGCTGAAATGAAGATTGCCAGGAGAAATATCAATAACCTCAGATATGCAGATGACACCACCCTTATGGCAGAAAGTGAAGAGGAACTCAAAAGCCTCTTGATGAAAGTGAAAGTGGAGAGTGAAAAAGTTGGCTTAAAGCTCAACATTCAGAAAACGAAGATCATGGCATCCGGTCCCATCACTTCATGGGAAATAGATGGTGAAACAGTGGAAACAGTGTCAGACTTTATTTTTTGGGGCTCCAAAATCACTGCAGATGGTGACTGCAGCCATGAAATTAAAAGATGCTTACTCCTTGGAAGGAAAGTTATGACCAACCTAGATAGCATATTCAAAAGCAGAGACATTACTTTCCCAACAAAGGTCCATCTAGTCAAGGCTATGGTTTTTCCTGTGGTAATGTATGGATGTGAGAGTTGGACTGTGAAGGAAGCTGAACGCTGAAGAATTGTTGCTTTTGAACTGTGGTGTTGGAGAAGACTCTTGAGAGTCCCTTG
The DNA here is from genome assembly GCF_019923935.1 of Bubalus bubalis. Classification (NCBI taxonomy): domain Eukaryota; kingdom Metazoa; phylum Chordata; class Mammalia; order Artiodactyla; family Bovidae; genus Bubalus; species Bubalus bubalis. The sequence goes on along the minus strand of NC_059181.1, from coordinate 134,674,071 downwards.
GACTGCAAGCAGATCCAACCAGTCCATTCTGAAGGAGATCAGCCCTGGGATTTCTTTGGAAGGAATGATGCTAAAGCTGAAACTCCAGTACTTTGGCCACCTGATGCGAAGGGTTAACTCATTGGAAAAGACTCTGATGCTGGGAGGGATTGGGGGCAGGAAAAGAAGGGGATGACAGAGGATGAGATGGCTGGATGGCATCACTGACTCGATGGACGTGAGTCTGAGTGAACTCCGGGAGTTGGTGATGGACAGGGAGGCCTGGCGTGCTGCGATTCATGGGGTCGCAAAGAGTCAGACACGACTGAGCGACTGAACTGAATGCTAGTCACAAGTTTAGAGCTTTTATTTATTTATTTTGGTTTTTGGTTTGCTTTTGACTGACAAACTTTCCTAGAGTTGCTAACTACTTCACATTTTACTGTCAAGTATATCAGATCAGTCGCTCAGTCGTCCTCTTCTCCTCCTGCCCCCAATCCCTCCCAGCATCAGAGTCTTTTCCAATGAGTCAACCCTTCGCATGAGGTGGCCAAAGTACTGGAGTTTCAGCTTTAGCATCATTCCTTCCAAAGAAATCCCAGGGCTGATCTCCTTCAGAAAGGACTGGTTGGATCTCCTTGCAGTCCAAGGGACTCTAATCTGAATTCTCTGCATCCTTGCAAGCATTTGGTATTGTTACTAATTTTATAGTGAATATATTTTATATAGTGCCTATTAAGCCCTTCTGATAGATGTGTGGTAAAATCTTATTGTAGTTTTCATTTATGCTTCAGTTCAGTTCAGTTCAGTCGCTCAGTCGTGTCCGACTCTTTGAGACCCCATGAATGCAGCATGCCAGCTTACACTTACTAATGACTAATACATTGAATATTTTCCATGTGCTTCTTTACTATCTATATGTCTTCTTTTGTGAATTTTCTTTTAATGCCTTTTACCCATTTGGGTTTGCTTTTTTTTTTTTTTTTTTTTGAAGCTGTTGAGTTTTGCTGCTGCTGCATCACTTCAGTCATGTCTGACACTGTGTGACCCCATAGACGGCAGCTCACCAGGCTCTCCCATCCCTGGGATTCTCCAGGCAAGAACACTGGAGTGGGTTGCCATTTCCTTCTCCAGTGTATGAAAGTGAAAAGTGAAAGTGCAGTCGCTCAGTCATGTCCGACTCAGTGACCCCATGTACCGCAGCCTACCAGGCTCCTTCATCCATGGGATTTTCCAGGCAAGAGCACTGGAGTGGGGTGCCATTGCCTTCTCCATTGAGTTTGGAGAGTTCTTTAATTAGAGCTATAAATCCTTTGTCAAATACATAATTTTCAAATAATTTCTCCCAATCCATAACTTACACTTTCATCCTTACAAGGACTTCTTCCACAGAGCTAAATTTTTTTAATCTATAAGTTTCAATTTATCAGTTTTAACAGATGTTCCTGAAGGGTATTTTAGTTTCTATAAAGCTAAAAAAAATATGTATCTGTGGAGAATAGCCTGTGTGTGTGTGTATGTGTGTGTGTTAGTCACTCAGTTGTGTCTGACTCTTTGTGACCCCGTGTACTACAGGCCCCCAGGCTCCTCTGTCCATGGAATTCTCCAGGCGAAAATACTGGAGTGGGTTGCCATTTCATTCTCCAGGGGATCTTCCTGAGCCAGGGACTGAACCCAGGTCTTCTGTGTTGCATACAGATTCTTTACCATCTGAGCCACCAGGGAAGACTGGAGAATAAATAGCATATGTATAAAAAATACATTGATACTCATGTGTTGAAACACTGTTGCAATTATGGTGATAAATGCCACTTGGGTATGGTGTGTAACTCTTTTAATATGCTGCTGGATTTAATTGAATACTATGTTGAGGATTTTTACATCTATATTCATAGAGATACTGGCATATAATTTTCTTTTTTATATTATCTTTGTCTTGTTTTAGTATCAGAGTTAACAGTAGTTTCATAAAATGAATTACCAAGTGTTCCCTCTTTAAATTGTTTGGAAGAAATTTTATGGAATTGGTTTTAATTCTTCTTTAAATATATGATAGAATTCTACAGATTTCTGATCATGAAGATTTCTTTGGGGGCATTTTTAATTTATGAATTCAATTTCCTTAATATTTATGTTGTTATTCAAATTAAATATTTTGTATTGGACAAATTGTGGTAATTTGTATTTTTCAAGGAAGTGATCCATTTCATGTAAGTTGTCTAATTTATTTTTGAATAGTTGTTCATATTATTCCCTTATTGTGTTTTTCATGTCTGCAGGGTCTTTAGTGATATCCTGTTTAATTCCTGGTGTTGGGATTTTGTATCTTATCTCTTCTTTTCATCAGTCTTGCTCAAAATTTGTAAATTTTATTGGTCTTTTAAAATAATCAACTCTTTATTTCATTTATTTTCTCTATTGTTTTTCTGTTTTTAAATTCATTGATCTCAGCTTTTTATTATTTTACTTCTTCAGCTTGCTTCAGATTTATCTTGCCCTTCTTTTTTTAGATTCTTAAGAGATTAGTTTACTACTTTGAAATGTTTTCTCTTTTCTAATATATGCATATGTGCCATAAATTTCCCTCTCAGCACTGCTTTAATTTGTGCCACAAATTTTAACATGTTGGATTTTCATTCCATTTAATACATTTTTTATTTCCTTTAATACTCCCTCTTTGACCCAAGTATTATCTAGAAGTGTGTCTGTTTCCCAAGTCTCCTGGGATTTTCACGTTATTCTCTTGTTATTGATTTTTAGTTTGATTCCACTGTGGTCAGAAAACATACTCTGAATGCTTTCAATTGCTTTAAAAATTCTGGTTTGTTTTATAGTCCAAAATGTGGTCTATCTTAGTATATCTTCCGTGAGAACCTTAAAAGAAAGTGTTTTCTGCTTTAGGGGGATGAAGTGCTCTATAAAGATCAATTAGATCAGCGTGTTTGATGTTATTGTTAAATTCTATACTCTTGTGGATTTTTTTTCAAATTGTTATATCAATTGTTGAGAGGGAATATTCAAGTCTCCAGGCAAGAATACTGGAGTGGGTTTTCATGCCCTTCTCAAGGTGATCTTCCTCACCCAGGGATCAAACCCATGTCTCTTATGTCTCCTGAATTGGCAGGCAGATTCTTTACCACTAGCACCACTTAGACCACTTATTTTTAAGGAAACTATTGATATCTTATAGCTTCATCTGCCATTTATTTTTTTTTTCTGTTTCCTCTGGTTTTCATTTCTCTGATTACTTTTTGCTGCCTTTCTGTGTTTTACTTAAATATTTTTTAAGTAGTCATGTACGGATGTGAGACTTGGACCATGAAGAAGGTTGAGTGCTGAAGAGTTTGTGCTTTTGAATTGTGGTGCTGGAGAAGACTCTTGAGAGTCCCTTGGACTTCAAGGAGACCAAACCAGTCAATCCTAAAGGAAATCAACTCTGAATATTCATTGGAAGGACTGATACTGAAGCTGAAGCTCCAATACTTTAGCCATCTGATGCAAAGAACTGACTCATTAGAGAAGACCCTGATGCTGGGAAAGACTGAGGGCAAGAGGAGAAGGAGGCAACAGAGGATAAGATGGTTGGATGGCATCAAAGTCCATGAGTTTGAGTGGAGCTCAGCAAGCTCCAGGAGATAGTGAAGGACAGGGAAGCCTGGCTTGTTGCAGTTCATGGGGTCACAAAGAGTCGGACACAACTTAGTGACTGAACAACAACAAAATTTCATTTTCATCTATCAATAGTTTTTTTTTCTTTTTTATTATTTATTGACATTTATTTCTGGCTGTGTTGGGTCTTCATTGCTGCACACAAACCTTCTCTAGTTGCAGGAAGTGGAGGGGGCTTCTCTTGCTCTAGGTTCTAGGTATGGGCTTCAGTAGTTGTGGCACAAGAGCTTATTCGCTCTGTGGCATGTGGGATCTTCCTGGATCAGGGATTTAACAGGTGTCCCCTGCATTAACAGGTGAATTATTAGCCACTGTACTACCAGGTAAGCCCTTATCAATAGTGCTTTTGAGTGTGTTTGTTTCTGTAGCTTTTTAATGGTTGCTTTTGGTATTGCCTTATACATATATAACATATCCTTGCCTCTGCTGAGCAAAGTGAGTATTCTAGTTACCCATTATGCCTTCTCTCATGCTTCAAAAGTTTAGAAGGCTAAAAGTGCCCCCTTATTGTTCCTCATAAGGCCTCCACTGTCACTAAGGGTGGTGGCCTTATTACCAGTCAGTTCAGTTCAGTCACTCAGTCATGTCCGACTCTTTGCAACCCCATGGACTGCAGAACAGCAGGCTTCCCTGTCCATCACCAACTCCCAGAGCTTGCTCAAACTTGTGCCCATCAGGTCGGTGATGCCATCCAACCATCTCATCCTCTGTCATCCCCTCTCTTCCTGCCTTCAATCTTTCCCAGCATCAGGATCTTTTCCAGTGAGTCAGTTCTTTGCATCAGGTGGCCATAGTTTTGGGGCTTCAGCACCAGTACTTCCACTGAGTAGTCAGGACTGATTTCCTTTAGGATGGACTGGTTGGATCTCCTCGCATTCCAAGGGACTCTCAAGAGTCTTCTCCAACACCACAGACCAAAAGCATCAGTCCTTCAGTGCTCAGATTTCTTTATGGTCCAACTCTCACATCCATACATGACTACTGCAAAAAACATAGCTTTTCCTTAAAAAACTGGAAATAGAACTGCCATATGACCCAGCAATCCCACTGCTGGGCATACACACCAAGGAAACCAGAATTGAAAGAGACTACCCCAATGTTCATCACAGCACTGTTTATAATAGCCAGGACATGGAAGCAACCTAGATGTCCATCAGCAGATGAATGGATAAGAAAAGCTGTGGTACATATACACAATGGATTATTACTCAGCCATTAAAAAGAATACATTTGAAACAGTTCTAATGAGGTGGATGAAACTGGAGCCTATTATACAGAGTGAAGTAAGCCAGAAAGAAAAACACCAATACGGTAAGTATACTAATGCATATATATGGAATTTAGAAAGATGGTAATGACAACCCTGTATGCAAGACAGCAAAAGAGACACCGATGTATAGAACAGTCTTTTGGACTCTGTGGGAGAGGGAGGTGGGGATGATTTGGGAGAATGGCATTAAAACATGTATAATATCATATAAGAAACGAATTGCCAGTCCAGGTTCAAAGCAGGATACAGGATGCTTGGGGCTGGTGCACTGGGATGACCCGGAGGGATGGTATGGGGAGGGAGGTGGGAGGGGGGTTCAGGATTGGGAACACATGTACACCCGTGGCGGATGCATGTTGATGTATGGCAAAACCAATACAATATTGTAAAGTAAAAAAAAAAAAAAAAAAACAAAAACAAAAAACAAAAAAAACATAGCTTTGACTAGATGGACCTTTTTTGGCAAAGAAATGTCTCTGCTTTTTAATATGTTGTCTAGGTTGGTCATAGCTTTTCTTCCAAGGAGCAAGCATCTTTTAATTTCATGGCTGCAGTCACCATCTGCAGTGATTTTGGAGCCCAAGAAAATAAAGTCTCTCATGGTTTCCATTGTTTTCCCATCTATTTGCCATGAAGTGATTGGACCAGATGCCATGATCTTAGTTTTCTGAAAGTTGAGTTGAAAGTCAGCTTTTTCACATTCCTCTTTCACTTTCCTCAAGAGGCTCTTTAGTTCTTCTTCCCTTTCTGCCATAAGGGTGGTGTTATCTGCATATCTGAGGTTATTGATATTTCTCCCACAAGACATTAAAATTCCTGACTCTTGCTAGGCCTCCTCTGAGACCTCCTCTGTTGGGGGGAAAGAAGGATACCTCAGTACTCCCCACAGTCTCTACTGACACCACTGGATAGGAGGCTAGCTTGTTACCACCAGTTGGGGATAAAAGTCCTAGCATCTTATTCAACTTTTTTTTGATACCACCACAAAGAGGGCAGGGAAGACCAGAACACCTTACATCAGCCTAGAAAGAGTGCAAGTCTAGGCTCTTCCTTTTGCTTTTGCTGGTGGGAGTGGGTCCAAAATTTTTTCTGTGGTGTTTCACTAGAGTGGTTATTGACCAAAAGTTTTCTGTCTTATTAGGCTACCCCTTTCCTGGTCTTTTGGCTAGAGAAAGCAGGCTCTATTTTTAATGTGTATGCCTGTTGATATTCCTAGGTTGCTGGTTTATTCAAGACTGTATCTTGAAGAAGTGAAGTGAAGTTGCTTAGTCATGTCTGACTCTTTGCGACTTCATGGACTGTAACCTATCAGACTCCTCCGACCATGGGATTTTCCAGGCAAGAATACCAGAGTAGGTTGCCATTTCCTTCTCCAGGGGATCTTCCCAACCCAGGGATTGAACCCGGGTCTCCTGCATTGCAGGTAGACGCTTTACTGTCTGAGCCACCAGGGAAGCTTAAAAGTAAAGTTGAGGGAACTCCCTGCTATGTCATTCTTTGAGTTCACAGCTTACCAGCTGATCTGGCTTCCATTCATCTCTCAGAGTCTTTTTGACTCTGAAACAGAATCATCTCTTTGTTTCACATATCACATCATATCCATAGGTTTTAAATATACTTAACAGGATAAAAATAGTGGAAAATATATCTAGTCTATCTTCTGGAAAGGAGAAGTTGTACAATCATGTTACTTTAACTTCGCAGTAACCCTGAAAGTTTGATCCTATCACTATTCCTTAAAAAAATTGAGACCCATAGACATTACCCAGGGCTTCCCAGGTGGTGCTAGTGGTAAAGGACCTGCCTCCCAGTGCAGGAGCGGAGAAGGCAATGGCAACCCACTCTAGTACTCTTGCCTGGAAAATGCCATGGACAGAGTAGCCTGGTAGGCTGCAGTCCATGGGGTTGTGACTAGTCAGACACGACTTCACTTTCACACTTTGGAGAAGGAAATGGCAACCCATTCCAGTGTTCTTGCCTGGAGAATCCCAGGGACAGCGGAGCCTGGTGGGCTGCCATCTAATGGGGTCACACAGAGTCAGACACGACTGAAGTGACTTAGCAGCAGCAGCAGTGCAGGAGACATAAAAGACGTGGGTTTGATCCCTGGGTCAGGAAGATCCCCTGGAGGAGGACATAGCACACTCCAGTATTCTTGCCTGGAGAATCCCAAGGACAAAGGAGCCTGGCGGACTATGGTTCATAGGGTTGCAAAGAGTCAGACATGACTGAGGCGACTTAGCATGCACCCATAGAAGTTACCCAAACTGCCTGAACCTAGAAACCAACAAATGGTAAAATCGTAATTCAAATTCAGCTATGTATCATCCCAAAGCTTAGATAATTAAATGATATATTGACTTATAGGAGAATCATTGTCCTTACCCACCACAAGGTAGTGGTCCAAAGTGTTGTTGAATATGGTAGCCACTAGCCATCTATGGATAACTAAATTTCTATTCATTAAAATTAAATAAAATTTAAAATTCAGCTGCTCAGTCATACTAGATTCATTTCAAGTATTCAATAGCTATGTGTGGTTAATGGCTACTCTATTAAATGGTGTAATATAGAATATTTCCATTATTGTAAAACATTATACTGGACAGTATTGGTCTAGAGAGTATTCACACAATAAATATAAACTATGATGGATGCTTATGATAGAGAGATCCATTATAACATAGATGATAAAATGCTATATAACTGAATACTAATGTGGTTTTACTCATGTAATCTAAGAAATGTTCATGGAAGATACTTCAAGAGCTATAGGTATATTTAGAAAAGTTGGACAACAGGTTTTTTTTTTTTAATTGGCAGTCTTTGGGGGTTTTGTTTGCTTGCTTTTGTAAAGTTTTATTTTTTTATTAATTTATTTTTTATTTGAGGATAATTGCTTTACAGTGTTGTGTTGATTTCTGCCATTCATCAACATGTATCAGCCATTGGTATACACGTGTCTTCTCCTTCTTGAACCTCTCTCCCACTCCTCCATCCTATCCTGCCCCTATAGGTTATCACAGTGCACCAGACTGAGCTCCCTGTGTTATAAGGCAACTTCCCACCAGCTATCTGTTTTACATGTGGTAATGTATATGTTTCTTCCCAAATGAAGAAACTTCTCAGGTGAAGAAGACTTCTCAGGTGGTGCTAGAGGTAAAGAATTCCTCTGCAATGTGGGAAACCTGGGTTCAATCCCTGGGTTGGGAAGATCCCCTGGAGAAGGGAATGGCAACCCACTCCAGTATTCTGGCCTGGAGAATTCCATGGACAGAGGAAGCCTGGCAGGCTACAGTCCATGGGGTTGCAAAGAGTCAGACACAACTGAAGTGACTTAGCACTCAGCACACATGTATATGTTTCAATGCTACTCTCTCGAGTCATACTACCCTCTTCTTCCCCCAGTGGGACAACAGGGACTTGATTGTTCCCTGTTATATTGGTTCCCTGATATATTTCCAACATCTCAAACAGGACCTCATCTCTAAAAGGACCTTGCACATAATAGATGCATAAAAAGTATTTCTAATAAATGCCTGAATTAATAAAAAAAATTAGAGGGCAACATTAACAAGTCAAACTACTACTTCTGAGCAAGTACATAGAGAAGGGAGTGAGCACAGTTTTTCAGGAAACAATAAGTATAGTCAGCTCAGCATTTGGTAAAGATGTAATAGATGAGACTAGAAAGGAGTAGGAGCCAGATCATGGAGGGCCTTATATAATCAGTAAAAGACCATCTCCAAACTCCATATATCTAAACTCTAATTAGTCCTCTTTCCCTCCATTGCATTCCTTTTCCTGCATTTTCTGTCTTTACCCAGTTAGAGTTATCAACATTAAAAATGTGAAGATCATCTTAGACATTTTTGTCATTACGTCCTGCCATTAATCAATCCCCAAGTCATTTCATTCCTGCTTCTCAAATCCCTAATGAATCTACCTCTTCCTCTCCATTCACACCACTGCTACCAAGCTTCAGGACTTTGTTGCTTCTTTCTTGCCTGAACCATTACAATAGCTTCCTACTTGGTTTCCTTGCCTTCATTCTCTTCTAGTCCAACCTTTACATTTTAAGATTTATCAATTGAAAAAAACATATGTACAGATAAGTACCCTGCTTAAACCCTTGTCATCATATTTAAATACTTTAGAGCTAACATACTTTTCCAGATTTATCACCAGTCACCTATGAATTGCATTCCATTTCCTTTGAGAAACAGGAGCAATTGCATTCCTTGTGTGTCTCAAGCCTTTTGTATAAGCATGCCTTGTTTTTGCACAGAGTGGTAACACTGCGGTAATAAATTAATTCTCCAGTTTGTCTTGAGAATAACTTATTAAGTTAATATGACTGAGCTCTGCCCTCATCAACTCTATGAAGATCTATCCTATCCCTGACTCCTATTCCTCCCATGTTTAGCCTTCGATTTTATTAAATACTCTCTCCTCCTTGGTACATAGCATCCCAAGTATATTTCCATTGTGTCATCTAGCACATTACTTTTTCATCAGTGTCTTCTTTCCTCATGCATTGTGAATTCCTTGAAGGTAGTTATTTCACCTATTTTTCTTTGTATTCCCATGATGTCTCACTCAGAGGAATCTCTCAATAATAGACTCTAAGATGAATTAACTTTACTTCATATGCTATTGTGAGTCATGAAAGGATTTGAACAGGAGTGTGGCATCATAACTCTGCTTCAAGACTATTATTCTGGTAGCAGTGTGAAGAATGGGTTAGATGGAGGGTAAGTATACTAACAGTCCCTTAAATGAACAGTAAAAAAAAAAAATAGAGGCTTCAAAATGACCTTTTCTGTTATCATTTTTTTTTCTTTAAGCTTTTAATGATCATATATAATCACCCCATTAAAGACTAGGAGAGCTTAAAAAATCATGGTCTTATGAATCCTTTGCAGACGTAGCACTTAGTAAGTACAAAATTACAAAACGAGAACAATGAACCTATTTTTCTTCTATGAAGGAGTAACTGGTTTTTGTAAAGGCAGGAAATTATCCTAGGGGCCAGAGAGGGAGATCAAAGGGATTACTACCACCATTAATCTTCTGAAGCAATAGCTTACTAATTAGCATCCCCAAATGAATAGCCGACGTGTAGACACACTCACATGGGAATAAAGAGATAATATTCTACCAAAAAGATAAACTACGGTCCCCAAGGGAGTAGTAAGCCTGTAGGGTTTGTGACACTACTGTATCTTTGAAGAAGTACTAACACTCGTCTGGTTAAGAAAGGTGTGGGAATTAGAAAGATCTCAGCAGCTCAGTATGAACTACTGTGCTTGGAAAAGTGGGTTTCATGTCAGTGTTTATTCAGGGGAGAGGAGGAGAAGAAGGATACTGTTGATTTTGTTATTTTTGTTTGTACATGAATGAGCTTTGTTCCCTGGGTCTTTTGATGAGTTAGGCTTTTGTGAACAAATCTATTGGGTATGCAAATAAGAGGTATGAACTGGAATTAAGAGCTTAATATCTGTCATGTGCTAACTCTGTATTCATGTGCTAACTCTGTATTCAGGGTGAATATATATTTAAATCATATTTTTAGGGATGCATTTTGTATATGTGTACTATACTCCATACTAATATATATATATAGTATATACATGTGCTATAGTTTTAAAGAAATTGAAATTATTTCCTCCAAATTTTTTTATATTATTTTTAATGGACAATATAAATATAGAATGTTAAATGGTTGCAGACATATATTTTTATTCTTTTGCTCCATATCTTAGCTTTAAAGGCACTACTTTGGAACCTCCCTTGATTAAAACAATGGCTTTCTTATATTCCATAGTAGTATCAGTAGTTTAGCCTGAAAAACTAGGCTCTCAAAGATGAATTTTGGAAAATTTTTCTTTATATTAAGTTCGCCATAACTAAAGCCACTTCCAAGTACTATTTTAATGCTTGACCTTTAGAGTTCATAATTTTTCTGATGGGGGCCATAGGGGAAATGGCTGACAGGGCCCATTCTCTACCTCCTCGACTTTTGATGACACCACACTCTGTTTCACACTGGCCTCCTACAGCATAACAAAGAATGAACCCTCAACAAAGTAAACACTTGTTCCTTAGCCAGTGAGTACTCTTGAAGTTTTAATTGAAGTGAGTACAAGCATATCTTGTTTTACTGTACTTCACAGTACAATAAAACAACTCTTTTAACTCTCAAACAAGTCTTTTAATGCTATTTTTCCAACAGTATTTGCTCACGTCACACCTCTGGGTGTCATATTTTACTAATTCTCACAATATTTAAAACTTTTTCATTATTATATTGGAGGTGATCTGTGGTAGATGATTTTGATGTTACTATTGCAAAAAGATTATGATTTGCTGAAGGCTCAGATGATGGTTAGCATTTTTTAGCAATAAACTTTTTTTTTTTTTTAATTATGAGACGTACGTTGTTTTTGAGGACTTCCCTATAGCTCAGATGGTAAAGAATCTGCCTGCAATGCAGGAGACACAGATTTGATCCCTGGGTCAGGAAGATCCTCTGGAAAAAGGAATGGCAATCCACTCCAGTATTCTTGCCTGGGAAATCCCTTGGACAGAGGAGCCTGGTGGGCTACAATCCATGAGGTCACAAAGAGTCAGACACAACTAAGCAACTAACACTAATACTACTACTACCACCACCACCATTACTACATTTTTAGACATAATGTTATTATACACTTAATAGGTTACCATAGAGTATAAATATAATTTTTGTATGCACTGGGAAAAAATAATTGCGTGACCTGTTTTATTATATATCTGCTTTATCATGGTGATCTGGAACCACAACTGCAATTGAGGCAAGGAAGAGACTTTAATCAGGGAGCTGGCGTACCAAGAAGATGGCAGACTAGCACCTCAAAATAACCATCTTATTGGCATCTGGATGCCAGGTATTTTTATAGATCAGAGATGTGGGGAGGTGAGGAACCAAAGTAAAAAGGCCATTAGTTTTGCGAACAGCTCCTAGAATGGCAAACCTCAGGGAGGGAAAGTGTTACTTTCTTCCTTCCTGCCATCCACAGGTGGACAGGGATCTGAACTAAGGCACTTCCGTTTAAGAGTCAGGCCAAGGGGCAGGGTTCTCTGAGGCAAACCATCAGGAAGGACTAATGCTGAAGCTGAAACTCCAATACTTTGGCCACCTGATGAGAAGAACTGACTCATTTGAAAAGACCCTGATGCTAGGAAAGATTGAAGGTGGGAGGAGAAGGGGACGACAGGGGATGAGATGTTGGATGGCATCACCAACTCGATGGACATGAGTTTGAATAAGCTCTGGGAGTTGGTGACGGACAGGCAGGCCTGACGTGCTGCAGTCCATGGGGTCACAGAGTCAGACGTGACTGAGCGGCTGAATTGACTGACTTACTGCAACACCTGTTATTGACTGAAGAAAAACACACAACCTAAAAGTTTCAAGTTAAGTTTTATTTACTGAGAACTATACTCCAGGAGACAGCCTTTCAGCTCTAAGGAACTGCTCCAGAGAGGTAAGGGAGGAAACAGAATATATAGTAGTTTTTGCTTTAAAAAAATGTAGTTGAACATCAAAAGATTACTGTTAGTTCCCAAAATAGACATGGAAAATTAATGATTTTGGTGCTTTTCTATGTATTAGAAGAAGCAAGAGTCTAGGCTCATTGAAATTATACCTTAGATATTCACCTTAACTATCTAGGACTAGTATCGTGTTTCTGTCCATCCTGAATTCCCCTGAGGGTACACTGTCATGGGGACGGTGGGGCAAGAAACTGTAGTAGCTAAAGACTTTATAACTAGCAACATTCATTGTTTACTGGAATGGCAGGCAACATTCCATTTTCCACACTGTACTTTAGGATGGATTTTAGGAAACTTTGGCTAATTTCCTGATCACAATTTAATCCTATTCTTTGCCATTCAGATTGGCTTTCCTGAGCCGCAATCTGACAAATGCTTTTTCAGAGCAAAAGTTGTGACAACATGTCTGAGGGGAAAAAAAACCTATTTATTTGCCCTTACTTCAGTTTTATCAACTGAAAAATGGGACTGATAATTAGTATTTTGATCTGCAGAAGGTTTTTGTTTTTGTTTAAATAGATAAAGCGAGACACATTTAAAAATCATATATGTTCCCTGGTAACTATACACGGTTAGAATAATTCTTAATAATAATTACTGGCTAGGGTAAATTGGTTGTAGAGAGGACTTATAATTATGTTTAAAATTTAGAATTTCAGCATAGAATAACTCCAACTTTAGAACCATCTGTCTATTAATGCACAACCCACTGACCGAGCCTCTGAAATCAAGCAGAGCACAAACCTGTATTCACAACAAATGGGAACTGTGTTTTTGTAGCTTGCCATGGTCTATTTTGAATCTTCCTCCCCAAATCCAATTATTCCAAAGATATTGTCAAGGAGCCAAATTGCCTTATTTTTCTTCCTTCCTGCCTACTTTGTGAGGTGCTGAAAAGTAGCTCTGAGCCCTAAGGGTAGGCAGCCAGAGACCTGAGAAGAGCTACAGCCACTTATAGCTGAAAACTTGTTAATTGGCCTTCAGATAATCAAGAGTTTATAGAAAATTTAGATCTATTGATACTCACTGAGTTTTACTATAACTGCACAATCTTTGTTTTGTAGTCATCAAACCATAAAGAAAAGAAATTAGTTTTCAGAGTGGAGAAATAAATGATAGTCCAGCTTGGCTTAGGGGAATATTTTTCCTTATTGTCTTCTAATACAATACTTATCAAAAGTATCTCTGAATTAAATGAAACCCCTTAGAACATTATGAAAATTAATGATGAATTAAATGAGAGTTCAGATAAAAATCATAATGCTCTATATGAAAATACTCTACAATATAAATAAGGATCTTTATATCCATCCATTAAGAAGGCAACACAATATTTCTAATAATATTATATATTTATTATATATTTACAGTTAACTTTTAAATGATATATGATAATAAATGTTCTGGAACCAATTTCAGTGTTTGTGTGGAGATTTCCCCACACCATAAAACAAGTCTCTAACATCAGCTGATGTTAACCAGTCTGATCACAAAGACGACAACTCGTCTAACTCAGTGAAACTAAGAGCCATGCTGTGTAGGGCCACCCAAGACAAACGGGTCATGGTGGAGAGTTCTGACAAAACGTGGTCCAATGGAGAAGGGAATGGCAAAGCACTTCAGTATTCTTGCATTGAGAACCCTATGAACAGTATTAAAAGGCAAAGAGAAAGGACACTGAAAGATGAACTCCCCAGGTTGGTGGGTGCCCAATATGCTAGGGGAGAACAGTAGAGAAATAACTCCAAAAAGAATGAAGAGACAGAGCCAAAGCAAAAACAACACCCAGTTGTGAATGTGACTGGTGATGGAAGTAAAGTCCAATGCTGTAAAGAGCAATATTGCATAGGAACCTGAAATGTTAGGTCCATAAATCAAGGCAAACTGGAAGTGGTCAAACAGGAGATGGCAAGAGTAAACATCAGCATTTTAGGAATCAGCAAACTAAAATGGACTGGAATGGGTGAATTTAACTCACATGACCATTATATCTACTACTGTGGGCAGGAATCCCTTAGAAGAAATGGAATAGCCATCATAGTAAACCAAAGAGTCCAAAATACAGTATTTAGATGCAATCTCAAAAGTGACAAAATGATCTCTGTTTCCAAGGCAAACCATTCAATATCACAGTAATCCAAGTCTATGCCCCGACCAGTAATGCTAAAGAGCTGAAGTTTAATGGTTCTATGAAGACCTACAAACCTTCTAGATCTAACACCCAAAAAAGATGTCCTTTTCATTATAGGGGACTGGAATGCAAAAATAGCTAGTCAAGAAATACCTGGAGTAACAGGCAAATTTGGCCTTGGAGTACAGAATGAAACAGGGCAAAGGCTAATAGAGTTTTGCCAAGAGAACACACTCTTCATGCCAAACACCCTCTTCCAACAACACAAGAGGAGACTATACACATGGACATCACCAGATGGTCAACACTGAAATCATACTGATGATATTTTTTGCAGCCAAGATGGAAAAGCACTATACAGTCAGCAAAAACAAGACCAGGAACTGACTGTGGCACAGATCATGAACTCCTTATTGCCAAATTCTGACTGAAATTGAAGAAAGTAGGGAAAACGCCTAAAACATTCAGCTATAACCTAAATCAAATCCCTAACGATTATACAGTGGAAGTGAGAAATAGATTTAAGGGACTAGATCTGATAGACAGAGTGCCTGAAGAACTATGGACACCTGACATTATACAGGAGGCAGTGATCCACACCATCCTTAAGAAAAAGAAATGCAAAAAGGCAAAATGGTCGTCTGAGGAGGCCTTACAAACAGCTATCAAAAAAAAAAAAAAAAGTGAAAGGCAAAGGAGAAAAGGAAAAATATAATCATCTGAATGCAGAATTCCAAAGAATAGCAAGGAGAGATATGAAAGCCTTCCTTAGTGATCTCTGCAAAGAAATAGAGGAAAACAATAGAATGGGAGACTAGAGATCTCTTCAAGAAAATTAGAGATACCAAGGGAACATTGCATGCAAAGATGGGCTCAATAAAGGACAGAAATGGTAGGGACCTAACAGAAGCAGAAGATATTAAGAAGAGGTGCCAAGAATACACAGAAGAACTATACAAAAAAGATCTTCATGACCCAGAAAATCACGATGGTGTGATCACTCACACAGAGCCAGACATCCTGGAATGTGAAGTGAAGTGAGCCTTCAGTTCAGTTCAGTTCAGTCGCTCAGTCGTGTCCGACTCTTTGCGACCACATGAATTGCAGCACGCCAGGTCTCCCTGTCCATCACCAACTCCCGGAGTTCACTCAGACTCACATCCATCAAGTCAGTGATGCCATCCAGCCATCTCATCCTCTGCCGTCCCCTTCTCCTCCTGCCCCCAATCCCTCCCAGCATCAGAGTCTTTTCCAACGAGTCAACCCTTCGCATGAGGTGGCCAAAGTATTGGAGTTTCAGCTTTAGCATCATTCCTTCCAAAGAAATCCCAGGGCTGATCTCCTTCAGAATGGACTGGTTGGGTCTCCTTGCAGTCCAGGGGACTCTCAAGAGTCTTCTCCAACACCACAGTTCAAAAGCATCCATTCTTCAGCACTCAGCCTTCTTCACAGTCCAACTCTCACATCCATATATGACCACAGGAAAAACCACAGCCTTGACTAGACGGACCTTTGTTGGCAAAGTAATGTCTCTGCTTTTTAATATGCTATCTAGATTGCTCATAACTTTCCTTCCAAGGAGTAAGCGTCTTTTAATTTCATGGCTGCAGTCACCATCTGCAGTGATTTTGGAGCCCCAAAAAATAAAGTCTGACACTGTTTCCACTGTCTCCCCATCTATTTCCCATGAAGTGATGGGACCGGATGCCATGATCTTCGTTTTCTGAATGTTGAGCTTTAAGCCAACTTTTTCACTCTCCACTTTCACTTTCATCCAGAGGCTTTTTAGTTCCTCTTCACTTAGAAAGCATCACTATGAACAAAGCTAGTGGAGGTGATGGAATTCCAGCTGAGCTATTTCAAATCCTAAAAGGTGATGCTGTGAAAGTGCTGCACTCAATATACCAGCAAATTTGGAAAACTCAGCAATGGCCACAGGACTGGAAAAGGTCAGTTTTCATTCCATTCCCAAAGAAAGGCAATGCCAGAAATTTCTCAAGCTACAGCACAATTGCACTCATCTCACATGCTAGTATAGTAATGCTCAAAATCCTCCAAGTTAGGCTTCATCAGTGCATGAACTGTGAAGTTCCAGATGTTCAAGCTGGATTTAGAACAAGCAGGGGAACCAGAGATCAAATTGCCAACATCTGCTGGATCATCAAAAAAGCAAGAGAGTTCCAGAAAAAAATTCTACTTCTGCTTTATTAACTATGCCAAAGCCTTTAACTGTGTGTATTATAACCAACTGTGGAAAATTCTTTAAGAGATGGGAATGCCAGACCGTCTCACCTGCCTCTTGAAAATTCTGTATGCAGGTCAAGAAGCATCAGTTAGAACTGGACATGGAACAACAGACGGGTTCCAAATAGGAAAAGGAGTATGTCAAGGCTGTATATTGTAACCCTGCTTATTTAACTTCTACGCAGAGTACATCATGAGAAACGCTGGGCTGGATGAAGCACAAGCTGGAATCAAGATTGCCAGGAGAAATATCAATAACCTCAGATATGCAGATGACACCACCCTTATGACAGAAAGTAAAGAAGAACTAAAGAGCCTCTTGAGGAAAGTGAAAGAGGAGAGTGAAAAGCTGGCTTAAAAGCCAACATTTAGAAAACAAAGATCATGGCATCTGGTCCCATCACTTCATGACAAATAGATGGGGAAACAATGGAGACAGTGACAGACTTTATTTGGGGGGGCTCCAAAATCACTGCAGATTGTGACTAGAGCCATGAAATTAAAATATGTTTGCTCCTTGAAAGAAAAGCTATGACCAACCTAGACAGCATATTAAAAATTAGAGACATTATTTTGCAACAAAGGTCTGTCTAGTCAAAGCTATGGTTTTCCAGTAGTCATGTATGGATATGAGAGTTGGACTATAAAGAAAGCTGAGCACTGAAGAACTGATGCTTTAGAACTGTGGAGTTGGAGAAGACTATTGAGAGTTCCTTGGACTGCAAGGAGATCCAACCAGTCCATCCTAAAGAAAATCAGTCCTGAATATTCATTGGAAGGACTGATGCTGAAGCTGAAACCCCAATACTTTGGCCACCTGATATGAAGAACTGACTCTTTTGAAAAGACTCTGAAGCTGGGAAAGATTGAAGTGGGGAGGAGAAGGGGACGACAGAGGATGAGATGGTTGGATGGCATCACTGACTCAATGGACATGAGTTTGAGTAAACTCTGGGAGTTAACTATGGACAGGGAGGTTGGAGTGCTGCAGTCCATGGGGTCACAAAGACTCAGACATGACTGAGCAACTGAACAGAACTGAACTGAGCATCAGCTGGGTGTCCTGCAATTCAACTCAATTCTCACAGTATCTACCAAGAGATAGCAATAGATTTCACAGGTTAAGGGCACATTTCCACAAAACTGCCCTCTACTTCAGTGCCAATCACAAGTCTATGTTGTTACTAACTAATCCTGCAACAGATTGGAGTTTCCCATTACTCCTTCCTTCCTAATGGTCCATTCGTGGTTTAGAAAAGAATTTCCAGACATGAGGCAGAATGAGAGGAGAATAAAGTTTGTTAGAGTGGGAGATGCTCTTTGAACATTGGGGCATCTCAAGGGAGAGCCGGACCCTTTCACAGGCTAGCAGCCAGTTTTTATAGTCTCAAGACAGAGAAAATTCCTACTGGAATGGTGGCATTAGGTGGTTGGTTAGGATGCTGTAGGGTGGATAATAGGGTGGATATTTTACCTAATATGGGGCCAGGAAACTGGCTGGTTTAAATCCAGAGGCTCATGGCAATAGTTGCTATGGGTATTGGTCAGTTCCAGAGATTTTTATCATGTGACATTGGTGTACAGTCCCAAATCCTTAGATTCAATTAATTTGGTAGAGCAACTCACAGAACTCAGAAACATTTTACTTACTCTCAGTCAGTCAGTTCAGTCACTCAGTAGTGTTCAACTCTTCGAAACCCAATGGACTGCAGCACACCAGGCTTCTCTGTCCATCACGAACTCCCGGAGCTTGCTCACACGCATGCCCATCAAATCCGTGATGCCATCCAACCATCTCATCCTCTGTCGTCTCGTTCCCTTCCTGGCTTCAATCTTTCCCAGCATCAGGGTCTTTTCAAATGAGTCAGTTCTTCGCATCATTGGCCATAGTATTGGAGCTTCAGCTTCAGCATCAGTCCTTCCAATGAATATTCAGGACTGATTTCCTTAAGATTTACTGGATAGCTCTCCTTGCAGTCCAAGGGACTCTCAAGAGTCTTCTCCAACACCACAGTTCAAAAATATTAATTCTTTGACACTCGGCTTTCTTCACGGTCCAACTCTCACATCCATACATGACTACTGGAAAAACCACAGCTTTGACTTCAACTAGATGGAGCTTTGTCGGCAAAGTAATGTCTCTGCTTTTTAATATGCTATCTAAGTTTGTCATAGCTTTTCTTGCAAGGAGCAAGCGTCTTTTAATTTCATGGCTGCAGTCACCATCTGCAGTGATTTTGGAGCCCAAGAAAATAAAGTCTCTCATGGTTTCCATTGTTTCCCCATCTATTTGCCATGAAGTGATGGGACTGGATGCTGTATTGCTGGCTTATTAAGGACTTGGCACAGTGGTAAATACCCTTACCAATGCAAGAGATGCAGGAGACACAGGTTCAATCCCTGGGTGGGGAAGATCCCCTGGAGTAGGAAACGGCAACCCACTCCAGTATTCTCGCCTGGGAAATCCCATGGACAGGGGATATAGTGAAGTCGCTCAGTCATGTCCGACTCTTTGCAACCCCATGGACTGTAGCCTACCAGGCTCCTCTGTCCATGGGATTTTCCAGGCATTAGTGCTAGAGTGGATTGCCATTTCCTTCTCCAGGGGATCTTCCCAACTCAGGGATCGAACCTGGGTCTCCCACATTGTAGACAGACGCTTTACTGTCTGAGCCACCAGGGAAGTCCTGGGAGCTTATTGTAAAATAATGTAACTCAGGAACAGCTACATGGATAAGATGCATAGGACGAGGTATAGGAAATGATGTGACACTTCTGTATTCTTTCTAGGTGTACCACATTCCCCAAACCTCCACATGTTCAACAACTGCTAAGCTCTCTGAACCTGGTCCTCTTAGATTTTTGTGGAGGATTCATTATATATGTGTGAGTGATTAAATCATAGGCCATTCCATTAGTGGTTGATCAAACTTCCAATCCCTCCTTTCTCTAGGAATGTCAAGGAGGGTGGGACTGGAAATTCCAGTGTTCTATTCTTTTGCTGATTCCCCTGGCAACCAGCCCCCATCCTTAGGTGATCTCTATAAGTCACCTGAGGAACTGTAAACTCAGTTCTGGAAAGGAGCTTGTTAAGAATAACAATATACCCATGTCATTTTTATGGCTCTAAAGCTGTTTCAGGAACTGAGGACAATAGACCAAACATTACGACAAAAGTTGCTCGGACTGTTCTTGTTGCCCAGGAAATTCCAAGTGTTTTAAGAGCTATGTGTCAGGTACTGTGGAAGAAGACCAAATATATATGATAAATATATTTTAGTCACTTGAATGATAAAATGTACATTTCTTATAAATCACAATAACAAAGATTGAACTGGAGCATGACCCTGTGAGACTCCAGGGTACAAATTTAAGTCCCCATTTCTTGTTTGTAGGAAATAGCTTCATTCAGCTTCCATGACCTTCCCTGAGTTCCAAAGGGTAGGTTCAGTTCAGTTGCTCAGTCGTGTCTGAATCTTTGCAACTCCTTGAACTGCAGCATGCCAGGTTTTCCTGTCCATCACTAATTCATCAGAAGGCAGACAGAAAGAGCAGGTTCAAACAGTTGCTAATCAGGGAACAACAGAGGGAACACAGAAACAAAGGAAGACCAACCAAGTGGAGTCATTAAAGCGGGATTCTGGTTCTTCCTCAAGGAATACACATAACAATATCTTTTAGTTCTTTGGCAGGAATTAAGGTTCCCACCCAGGTGCCTGCTCAGTCACTCAATGGAATCTGACTCTTTGCCACCACATGGACCTACCAGGTTTCTCTGCCCCCACCCAGGTGGAGGATGGTAACTTATGGCTTAGCACAAGATTCCTGAAGATCCACTCTGTTACCTGACCACCAGCCAGTCAGAAGAAAGTCAAACACCCTGCAGCTCTCACCCCAAATTTTGCCTATAAAAACTCCCTGAAAACCCTCAGGGAGTTGGGGTTTTTGAGTATGAGCCATCCATTCTCCTTGCTTGGTCCAAACTCCTACATCTGTGTTTGACACTGTGTGTCAGGTATAGGTTCTTGCACATAACAATTTAGTGATGAATTTTAAGTTATTTAGATTTAAAAGAGCTTAAAATAAAATTTCCTTCATGGCATTTGCCACTGTTGGGGCTCAGGGTGGACCACCCCCAAATTTGTCACAATGGCATATTGATTGTTTCATATTACAGTTACTTATGAAATGGCCAACACAAGAGTAACACTCTGACCTTCCTCTGTTGTCTCCTGTATATAAGCAGGAAAAACAACCCTCATGCAAAAAGTGTACTCTCTGCATCACGAGAAAGACAAACACCCTTATGACCAGTGATAAGGAATTTGGACTGAGAATCCTGTTTAAACAAACCTTGTTATTTCTTTAATTTAATACCTCAAGCCTGAACCCTGTTTAGATTCTTCTTTGATTAAGCACCTCTTAGCATAGAGAACTTGGCTTCACTCATTCACTATGCTGCAAGGTCAATGTATTCACACCAAGTTGTGGGAAAAGAAAGTACAGAGTACTGCAGGCAAGAAGCAAGGGGAGAGCGAGGCTCACCGTTTTTAGACTGAAACTCCTGGGTGGTTGTCAGAGAAGGGTTTTTAAGACAACCTCAGGCGTGGGGTTTGTGGGGTATGTGATCAACTCATGGACTTTCTTCTGGGTGGTTATTGTTGGAGAGGCAATAGGTTCATGTTTCAAATATCTTAATTATCATCCATCTGGTTTCAACCGGTCTGGGGTCTCCTTGTTTGTGCTCAGCATGTAGTCACCATCCTCTGCCTGGTGGGAATGGGGGAAGTGTGTCTTAGTTCCTGCAGAACAACTCAAAGGTATGCATCAGATTGATATGTATATCCCTTGGGGAGGAACTGGGTCTCTGTTTTATCTCATCTTCCCTAGTAACTCAGTCCCTAAAGAACCTGCCTGCAAGGCAGGAGACCTAGGTTTGATTCTTGAGTCAAGAAGATGCCCTGGAGAAGGAAATGGCAACCCACTCCAGTATTCTTGCTTGGAGAATCCCACAGACAGAGGAGCCTGGCAGGATAGAGTCTACGGGGTAGCAAAAGTCAGACATGATTTAGCAACTAAACCACCACCTTTCTGTCTTACCTACTTTGGTTTCTGCATTCACTCACTTCCCTAATTAGTAACTCCTTGAGTCTTCTCTTTGGAGTTAGAGAAGGCCTAGGAGACTAAAGGTTTTATCTACAAACAAAAAGTGAGAGGATCAGAGGGGCTTGGTTTCATACCCAAAACCCAAGTTTCTTTGTCCTGTCAATTCCTCACAAATTTATTCTCTGTTCAAAAATTATAAACACTTCCTGCTTTGGCCACTTCTCTATGAGACCTCTGTGCCCACGATTTAAAATTTATTTTTCTCCTATTAATTTGGCTTGTGTCCATTTTCTTATTGGTTCATCTACAAGAACTCAAGAGAGACTGAGGGTTTGGGGGAAATTTCCCCCTTCTTGACACCACTTACATCACAGCAATAAATTTTGAAAGGTTTATATTTACTTATAGATCATGGGTTAAATACCCATAAAAATTCTATGTGCATAGATGTAAAGTAATAAACGATGACCACATATTGACAATTCATGATAATTAAATGCTTTCTTAAAATACATCATTGAGCAAAGAAATAATTTAGGACTGTGAAAACCAGAGAATTTGATAATCCCTGATTTCCTAAATTTCATACTAATTTGACACCATACTCAACTTACATTCAAAGGCCTGTAAAAGGTGGCACCAAATTAACTTTCAAGCTTATTTTCCTTAATAAATCTTCAACTTCAATTAAGTTTATTCTCCAATCATTTATTTACTCATTTATTCAACAAATGTACATTAAAATCTTTCTCTACCTCAAGTACCATGATAGGTACTTAGAATACAATATATGACAGATATCTAGGCCTCAAAGACTCTAAGTTCTAGAGGGATAAAAGTCATAGAATCACATAATTATAAAACAATGTGGAAGTGCAACCAGTGAGACATGTGCAGGGTATTAGAAAAGTACAGAAGATGTGAAACAAGATGTGGTCTGTGGATAAAGAAGTGCTTTAAGAAAGGGTTTTTGGAGGAAACAACCTTTGATTGGGGATTCACATGTGGTGCTAGTGATAAAGAACACACCTACCAATGCAGGAGACATAGATGTGTGGGTTTGATCCCTGGGTGAGGAAGATTGCCCTGGAGGAGGCATGGCTACCCACTCCAGTATTCTTGCCTAAAGAATACCATGGACAGAGGAGCCTGGAGGGCTAGAGTTCATGGGGTCACAAAGACTTGGACATAATTGAGTGACTGAGCATGCACACATGTACTGCTGTTTGCAGAAGGATTCTTAACCTCTGGGCCACCAGGAAAGTCCTAAATAAAGCAATTTTCATTTTATATTCACATTAGTGGACACTGAATGAATGAATGACCTTTGATAGACTTATAAGGAAATTTAATGATTAAAAGCTTGAAAGCAAGGAAATTTATTAGTAAAATAATGCTGTAATTTACAAATGAGATTATGAAGACTGAAACTATTACAATATTATCATGGGTATAGAGGAGATGGCTTCAAGAAAGATTTGATAAGATATTATCAAGACATATGAATAATTGAATTTGAGCAGGGCCCTCCACTGTTGACTACAAAGCAGACTAGATAATGTGTGAAACCTACTACTATAAATATCGAGAAAGGCTAAATAAAATATAAGAAGAAAATGTATTATAAGAGAATATTCTGAATGACTTTATGCCAATAAATTATATGAAATAGATTATTTCTTAAAAATAACTTTCTAAAGCTGATTCAATATAAAATGAAAAGTGAATAGAATTATAATCAATAAAGAACCTGGGGACTTCACTGGAGGTCCTGTGGTGAAGACTCTGCACTTCTACTTCAGGGAGCGTGGGTTCAGTCCCTGCTTGGGGAGCTAAGATGCCACACAGTGCAAGTCACAGCCAAAAAAAAAAAAAGAACTAGAATCTGTAATTTAAATCTAAGGAAGCCATGCACACAGACAAACATAGACACATATACAAGTCTCAGATAGTTTCATAAGAAAGATCTGAAACCTGTATTACATATTTTTCCCTTTTTGTGATATAATTCATATACCACAAAATCTAGCCTTTTAAAATATAGAACTCTTTATTAGTATACTCACAGAATTGTGCAACTGTCACCTATATTTAATTCCAAAATAGTTCATTATCCTGAAAGAAACTGGATATCTATTAGCAGTCAATCCTCATACTTTCCTACTCTCAACTGTCATCAACCACTAATATGTTTTCAGTCTCCATGGATTTACCTACTCTGGACATTTCTCATGAATGGAATCAAATGATATATAGCTTTTTGCGACTGACTTCTTTCACTTAACAAAATGTTTTCAAGGTTTATCCATGTTGTAGCATTCATCAGTACTCTATTTCTTTTAATGGCTGAGTAATGTTCATGGGAAATAGATGGGGAAACAGTGGAAACAGTGTCAGACTTTATTTTTTTGGGCTCCAAAATCACTGCAGATGGTGACTGCAGCCATGAAATTAAAAGATGCTTACTCCTTGGAAGGAAAGTTATGAGCAACCTAGATAGCATATTCAAAAGCAGAGACATTGCTTTGCCAACAAAGGTCCATCTAGTCAAGGCTATGGTTTTTCCTGTGGTCATGTATGGATGTGAGAATTGGACTGTGAAGAAAGCTGAGCACCGAAGAATTGATGCTTTTGAACTGTGGTGTTGGAGAAGACTCTTGAGAGTCCCTTGGACTGCAAGGAGATCCAACCAGTCCATCCTAAAGGAGATCAGCCCTGGGTGTTCTTTGGAAGGAATGATGCTAAAGCTGAAACTCCAGTACTTTGGCCACCTCATGCGAAGAGTTGACTCATTGGAAAAGACTCTGATGCTGGGAGGGTTTGGGGGCAGGAGGAGAAGGGGATGACAGAGGATGAGATGGCTGAATGGCATTACCGACTCGATGGACGTGATTTTGAGTGAACTCTGGGAGTTGGTGATGGACAGGGAGGCCTGGCGCACTGCAATTCATGGGGTCGCAGAGTCAGACAGGACTGAGCGACTGAACTTAACTGAATGTTCCATTGTTTGAATATATCATTTTTCTTCCCTTGCAATAACAACTCGAGGAATCCAAAGATCAATACCCAAAACTCATTTGCATTCCTGTGTACCCTAAGGAAGGAGAAACCATTTTCCCTCTACCTATCTGGTTTCCTGGCTGAGGCCTTCCTGCAATAAAACAGATTAATAGGAGAAAAATAAACAGAAGTTTAATAAATGCATACTTTCTGTATACATGGGAGAGACCCAGGGAAACTGAGTAATTTTCCAAAATGTCCTAAGCTACCATTGTAAGTATCATCTCCAGCTAAAGACAAAAGATGTTGTGGGGGAAGGGAAGCCAGTTAAGGGAAGTTATCAAGAAAAGCACAGTAAACAAGGGTAAGGCAGTTATGCAGATTTAAGTCATCGTCTTCTCTATTAATAAGAGCTTCTAGAGTTCTAATCATCCTGGTACAGAGAGAGAGACACATAGTAACAGATGGAGATTTCCACTGTAAGTGTAAATAAATGTCTCTTACAAAAAGGTAACCTTTACTCCATTTTCAGAACTCCTCCTGTGGCTATTTCATAAAACAATCAGCTTGAAATAATCTTTATACCAAAGAGGTAGGTATTGAGATGGTATATTCTGATCCCCGTCTGTACCAAGAATAAACAATAAAAATATAAATTTTTAAAGTTCTCATTTATAATGGCAACCAAAAAATACAATGTCTGGGAATAAAACTAGTATTTTTTGAAAAAATATTTTTGCATAAACATGAATATATGTGAAAATTATAAAATAAACTTAATTACATGGAGTGTATATTATAGTCATGGAAAGGAAGACAAAATAGCATACATGACAATAGTCCCTTAATTGATTTATAAATTTAACGTAGTTCCCCTCAAAATTCTTAAAAGGATGTTTTGTCATGAAAATTGACATATAGATCTGAAAATTTATATAGTTATACAAGATATCAAGAATAGCAAATATAATTTTGAAAACCAAAGGGGATACATGCTTTACAATATATCAATATTATAAAGATTTGGTAAGAAATGCGTCATTACAAGGATAGTCATTCCCCCGTGAGCACACTATGAGGCCATTCATATATAATGATCTGATATGTAAAAGGAAGGGCTACTTCAATTAAGTACAAAAAACATGGGCTTTTAAATAAGGAGTATTGGTACAACTAGTTATACTTAAAATATTTATGGGCTTCCCTGGTAGATCAGTGGTAAAGAATCCACTTGCCAATCCAGGAGATGAAGGTTCGATCCCCAGCTCAGATAGATCCCCTGGAGAATAAAATGACAATACTCCTTATTCTTACCTGGGAAATCCCATGGACAGAAGAGCTGGGGGCATTACAGTCCATGAATTACAAAAGAGTTGGGCATGAATTAATGAGCAAACAACACAAAGAAAATATTTATATTTATTCCATATTTTAAACTACAAACATAAATCTCAAATTGAATGCAGATTTAAATATGAAAAAAAAATCCACCAAACTTTTACAAAAAAAAGATTAGAAAATATATGTGATTTGTGGGTAAAATAGATTTTGTATATAAAACACACACAAAAAAATGCTTAAATCTTACAAAGAAGAGTAACATTTTAACTTTATTAAAATTAGGCACTTCTGTACAAAAAAGGCACAAGCAAAATTAGAAAAACCCCTCTCATATTGGAAGAACTCTTTGTAATCCATCATTCTGACAACGGGTTCTGTTTAGAATAATAAAAATACATATATATCGCAAAAGAATAAGAAAAATATAAAAATTCAAAATGAAAGACCAAAGAATGTACACAGTCATTTATAAAAGAGCCAACCTTGATGGTTAATGCATATATAAAAATTAAGAAAATGCACATTAAAATAAATGAGACAGCATTTCATACACATTAGATTAAAATAGAAGTAAAATCCAACAATATCAGGTGTTTGTGGAGTTGTGAAACAATGAGACTCTTATGCTGCTGGTGAGTACATAAATGGGTACAACTACTCTAGAGAAGAAGTAAAATAGATAGTAATGAAAAAAAAATAGCTAATGACAAAGATGGACATATGAAGTAATTGTACTCCAAGTTATTCCTTAGAAAAGCTCCTATACATGTACACATGGAGACATTTTTTGAAGAATAAAAATTGTAGCACTGGTAGTAAAAGAAAAAAAGGAAAACAAATTTCAGTCAAGAAGATGAATCATGGTATGCTTCTACAAAAGATTATTATAAAGCAATAAAAATGATTCAAAGCATATGGATCAATATCACAATTATAAGGCTGAACAAAAACACCAAATTGTAGATGTATGTGTGCAGGATAATTCTATTCATTAAGGTTTATTTCATGTATATAGTCAGAATATGTATGAATATATATGTTTATGTATATATCACTCTGTTATGAAAGTACAAAAACATTCTTGGAAATCATGAATACTAAGTTCAAAACATGGGTCATGTCTAGAGAGGGAGGGAGAAAAATGGTACTTTGGAGGTATGTACTTATATACATATTTCCAAGGATTTGTTTACTTAAAACAAGGACCTAAAATAAATACAGCAAAATTTTCAGTCATGACAAAGCTGATTGATGAGTGGCTTTTTTGCTATACTTTAAGCTTTTCTGTGTATCTAAAGTATTTCACAGCATTATTTTTTGAGGGGAAGGCAATTCAAGGACATTGTCAGGTTCTATCTAGGATGAGTGGATGGTGTGTTTGTGACATTAGACAAAATACAGAATAAATAAAGTAGAGCATGTTTTGGAGTTAAGATGATGAATTTTGTTTTGCTTGTTTTTGATTTTAGAAGGCTTGGAAAATCTAGGAAAAGAACTCCAACAGATGTTTAATAAATATGCTCGAATAGAATGTCAGTGCAGCAACAGAGTTAGAGATAGAGACTTTATGTTCAGAACCTGTATGGCTTTGATGAAACCACATGCTTTCATGAGAGTCCTGGGGAGAATGTGAAGAATTGAGATAGTCAGTGTTTTGAGGGAAAAGCCACAAATTAATGTTTTAAGAAATAGATAAAGGAAATAGATACATAAAGAAGCAGGGGAAAACTGTCAGTTATTGGGAGAACCCAGATACAGTTGTTTCCCAGACATTAGTGAAGCATAGTGTGTTAAGAACAAGGAAATGGTCTACTCTCAATTAACAGAGATAACCAAGCTGATAGCAACTTAGAACTTGTATGGAGCAGCACAGATATCCTAAAAATTAGGTAAAACTGTTCTTTCTATTTTAAAGATGAGGAAACTGATGACAAGAATACAAGTAATTTACCTAACCTGATACTGATCGATATGAAACACAGAGCCAAAACTCAAACTCAGGTTTGAGGGCCTCCAGAGACTAAGCTTTGATAAGACCCAAGTCTTTTCAATCTCTGTATATTTAATGTCTGAATATAGTTACTGTTCAATATGTTGAATGGATGCCTGAGTAAATGGGGACATATAAGTTGATAGAGTTTCATTTTTCTCTGGCGGTGTATATTGAGCACTTGTTAGGAAGAAAAGGTTTACATGTAACAATTATTTTCTTTGCTTGTATGACAGGTGAAATGGCATCCATTAGTATTTTGTGCAAATCATGTTTTGCAAACAATTTCTGAAAGGTATGTATTACTCCGTACTGGTTGTTTACAACATTTTCAGAATTAGAATGACCTAATGTTTTCAGTATTACTAAACAATGTGAAATATTTGTATTAAATACATTAAAATAACCTACATTCATCCATCTTTAAGTCTTTTCTGTCACTTTATTTCACATTCTGGAAAGCTCTTGAGTCCATTAACTATCATCACCTGAGAACAAACTACCATTATTTCTTGCCTACACTACTATTATAGCCATCCATTTTCCTGCATCAGCCACTGTTTCTTTTCATTTCTTCCTCCACAATTCAACAGAATAATATTACTGCCTGGAATGCTCCTCCAGCCCTGCCCCCACATCCAGTTATCTTCTCTCCATTTTCCTATTTGAGGCCAAATGTTGCTCCCTCAAGATAGCCCTCTTGATTCATCAGATCTACTCTATGCTTTCATAGCATCCAGTACTTCTCTTTTTCATTTTGAGATAACTGTTGATCCATACATGGTTATAAGAAATAATAAGAAAGTTTCTGGGTACCTTTTACTCAGTTTCTCCCAATATTAACGTTTCTCAAAAGAATGGCCAAATAGTTTGTTCAAATAACCTGAACAAACTTTTTGGCCAACCCAACATATCTTCTGTGAAATGCATATCATTTAAGCTATGTTCAGCAATGTTAAGTAGTTTAAATGGAGTCATGGTGGCCAATGCGAACTTTTGTATTTGTGGTTTTGAAGTGTCTAGTATAGAAATGCAAGAGCCTTAGAGTGTTTTAAATTAAGCAGTGTTACTTTACATAAGGAATTTGTTTGGCAACGTCCACAAAAAACCTTTTATTCAATCATTTAAAAAATTTTTTACTGTGTATCTGGTAATTTCTAAGCACTGAAGATACAATAGCAATAAAAAAAGACTTAAAACAAACCTCTGCCCTCTGAAACTTCCATTCTAGTCTATGGAGCTAAACAATCTTCAAAAAGTTCAATTCAGTTCAGTCACTCAGTCATGTCCGACTCTTCGTGACCCCATGAATCGCAGCAGGCCAGGTCTCCCTGTCCATCACCAACTCCCGTTCACTCAGACTCATGTTCATCGAGTCAGTGATGCCATCTAGCCATCTCATCCTCTGTCGTCCCCTTCTCCTCCTGCCCCCAATCCCTCCCAGCATCAGAGTCTTTTCCAATGAGTCAACTCTTCACATGAGGTGGCCAAAGTACTGGAGTTTCAGCTTTAGCATCATTCCTTCCAAAGAAATCCCAAAGCTGATCTCCTTCAGAATGGACTGGTTGGATCTCCTTGCAGTCCAAGGGACTCTCAAGAGTCTTCTCCAACACCACACTTCAAAAGCATCAATTCTTTGGTGCTCAGCCTTCTTCACAGTCCAACGCTCACATCCATACATGACCACTGGAAAAACCATAGCCTTGACTAGACGGACCTTTGTTGGCAAAGCAATGTCTCTGCTTTTGAATTTGCTATCTAGATTGGTCATAACTTTCCTTCCAAGGAGTAAGCGTCTTTTAATTTCATGGCTGCAGTCACCATCTGCAGTGATTTGGGAGCCCCCCAAAAATAAAGTCTGACACTGTTTCCACTGTTTCCCCATCTATTTCCCATGAAGTGATGGGACTGGATGCCATGATCGTCGTTTTCTGAATGTTGAGCTTTAAGCCAACTTTTTCACTCTCCACTTTCACTTTCCTCAAGAGGCTTTTTAGTTCCTCTTCACTTTCTGCCATAAGTGTGGTGTCATCTGCATATCTGAGGCTATTGATATTTCTCCCAGCAATCTTGATTCCAGTTTGTGTTTCTTCCAGTCCAGCATTTCTCATGATGTACTCTGCATATATTATATTTAATATTAAAAATAATATTTATATTAGTTACATGGTAAATTAATAACATTTTTATATATTGGATAGAATTTATTAAAATTAATTTTGCCTGATTCTTTTTAGTGTGATTATTAGAAAATCTGAAATTGTATAAATTGCTCCCATATATTTCTACTAGAGAGTACTAGAATCCATCATAGAGGCTGGTATGTGATTTTAAGGCTTTTGTCTTTACTTTGAAGTTGGGAACTGTTGGAAAGGGTTGATCAAAGTTTAAATTACCTACTTTCCACTTAAAAGATTACCCAGTCTACTCTGTTTTCAATGGATTATAAGGGGGAGAATGGAAACAGAGGGACCACATTTGAGGGGGAAGTATTGATCAAAGTTTAAATTATCTAATTTCCACTTAAAAGATCACCCAGCCTACTCTGCTTTGAATGGAATATAAGGGCAAGAATGGAAGCAGAGAGACCAAATTTGAGGCCATTATACTAACTCATATGAGAAATGATGGTGGCTTGGGTCAGTTTGCTAGTGGTAGGTATGATGGGAAGTGGTCAGACTCTGGATTTATTTTGAAGAGAGAATCAATAAGATTTTGGGACAAATTGGATGATGTGGTACAGGATAAAAAGGAAACATTGAAAATGACTCCAATGTTTTGGCTTAAGTTATCAATAATGGACACAGAAAACTGCAGTTGGAAAGGTTTGGAGAAGGAGATCAAGAGTTTGGATTTGAACACATTAAGTTTGAGATGCTTATTAGACATCAACATGAAGATATTGAGTGGGCAAATGGATATAAAAGTCTGATTTTGAAGAAAAGGACCTAGATTGGAGATAACATTTGATATTTAAAGGTTTTTTGAAACTGAATGTGATGACCAGAAAGTTAGTTTAGATAAAGAAAAGGTGTAAGAAATGAACCTTGGAGCTCTCCAACTTTATGAAGTTAGGAAGAAAAGAAAGCCTGCAGATAAATTTTTCCTTCTTCTGATGCATTTTACTGCTAAAAATTGTTTTTGTTATCTAACTTCAATATGTGAAGTTATTAGACATTCCTTTTGCAGTGATTAAAGTGTGAGCCCTGCTTTCCTTGTAACCCTCTAGTTTTCAAAGGTCTCTAGCCCTTGGTCATATACTTTCATGTTCTAAAATGACCAGTAACTAATCGGAATATCTGACAAATTAATGTTAAGTGAATGATAATGATTTATCGGTTATCACATCCAGATAGCACATTGACCTTTTGAAGGGGGGCTTCAAATGTTTTAATTCAAGGATTTGGTTATGAGAGACTATTATAGGTTTATGAAGTAGATCATTTTGTGCCCTGGGTCAACCATATGGAGTAGATGACTAATAACAGCATAATGTAGTGAAAAGAGCACTGCACTAGGGAGTCAGGAACCCCAAGTTCTATTCCCAGCTCTACCATTCATCAGCTCTCTCCATGGTTCCCCAAAGCTGATCTGAATAAAGTGATTAGTAGCTTCTGGTAAAGTTGTTACTGGTTAAAAGTAAGGGTACTGTAGAGGGCTTTCCAGTAACTAAATATATATAATTTTAATAACTGTCCTGATTACTAAGATTACTTCCTAATTATTGCATTAAAATGGATAATAGTAGATGGTAATAGGTAGAGTAGATATGATAAGAGATGCCATTTTGAAAGATTTTTATTTGGCACATACAGACACACACATACCAGTGGCAACCCCTATTTATGATTTATCTATAAATCCATTTATTTATAAATGTTCCTCCTCCATGAAGTCCAAAAGTCTGAGAACCACTAATTTCAGATAGATCACTTCAGCTCTCTGATCACCAGAGAGCTGTTCTGTATGCAAGAGTATATATAAATGTAAGAAAATAAAACATATTTGCCTCAATATAAAGCAATCTTCAGAGTGAAGAAAGAGAGAAGTTAATGGGAATTGGACTTCAGCTGTATCTACGAAAGTGAAGTGAAAGTGTTAGTCATTCAGTCATGTCCAACTCTTTGCAACACTGTGGACTGTAGCCTGCCAGACTCCTGTGTCCATGGGATTCTCCAGGCAAGGATACTGAAGAGGGTTGCCTTTTCCTTCTCCCTCCCAACTCCCTTTTCTTTTTATAGAAGATTTCTCCTTCAACATGGGGGGAATTTGCCCTTGGTTTCCCATTGTTTCAGATCCCAAATTGCAAATCTCTCCTGATCCCAAAATAAGTCTGTCTTTGCTGGAGAAATAATTGTCAACCTTTTTGTTTTAGGTTAATGTTTTTGTGCTCTGTGTGAGAACCAGAGAAGATTCAGTATGGCTCAAGGGCTGATGAGGAAACAGGTGCAGTAACCACAATTGGGACCACTGAGCTCACTGCTTTTCTCACCAACCCCAGAAACTGAAGGTATGTTTTTCTCTTGGATCTGATCCTCTGCCCTCTTTGTGTTTGAAGCTGTCCAGGCATTATTTGGATCTACTTTATGGTTTCCCCCTTTCTGGTTAAAGCCTAGCTCTGTATGCAAGTACTTGTTTGGCACTTCAGTCTGATTTTGAGATCAGAATGTTTCAATGGAAACTGCCGGAGTCCAGCTCCAGCAGCCAAGGAATCAGCCTGAAGGGGTGAACAGTGTCAGCAGACAATGATGTAGTCTCTGACTCATAGTATGGAACTACATGTTTATTTCAAGCTTCAGATTCTCTTTTATACTTTGACAAAAGCATTAGGTCAGAGGTTTGACATTTTCAGTTTTCCCCACCCAGATTTATTGTCTCCAGAAATCATTGTTGTCCTACAGAGTTCCTGCTTCAGCAATTCTCTCAGAATCGGCTTTACTATCTATTATCTACTTTCTCTTATGTGTCCTATAATTAACTTGTGATTACATTGTAACTCATGCTACATTCCTCAGTTTCTTTCTTATCTTTCTAAATCCTGTTTGCCCCTAGCATCTTAAGATCATTATCTCCTAAAAAGGCTTCTAGCTATTCTTAATTATTCCTAAACCCTAAGCTCAGCAAACTTCTTTTGCCATAAACATTCCCCTCAAAAACAGGTCTCAGATAACAATCCTTCCCATGGCCTCAAGCTGCGGCCTACATTCTCAGTTCTCATCCTGGGACATTCTTGGTAAAGATCCTTGAACAAATGTCAATGGTTACTTAATAGATTATTTTCTGCGCACAACTGTAGAAGGCTTTGTGCTTTCTCATGCTTTTCTCAAGCATCTTAACATTCTTTCCAGCCAACTCAACCAAAGAAAGGAAAGAACAAGTCAGAATCACAAGAGCTAACTCCTTCATCCCAGGTCCGTGCCTGCAGGATGAGGAGAGGAGGTTGGGGGCCGTGCCTCCATTTTGTCAGTAATGCCTAACGTGGCTCCCGACAGGAAACCAGTTGAAAATCCTCCAGCTCACTTCTTTGGGTATGAGGGATATTTCACTGAAACTGCCAGTTCATCTATCACCCGTTCCTTTGGAATAGGAGCCATTCTATGTGAACTGACTGAAGCCTTCGACCTGACTGCTTTAAGACCAAGTCATTCCCTTAGAGCTGGCTGGTATTAAACCTGTATGTTGTTTGAACTGTTTAGGTTGCAAGCTATTTGAATTGAGCTGTTTGAAAATTGTTCTTTCACTCTAGAGAAAAACCTCTGAGAAATGGGATTCCTGTTATCTAAGTATTTTGACAGTACACCCTCACAAGGGGCTCTGCCCAATTTTATGCTCAAAAAGGTTTTTCTTCATGCACATTTCTAGCTAAATGCACAGAACTGACCAAAGGTAGTTTAGAATATCAATGGTCATTATGGAGAACTTCAGAAATCCCCAAACTTAATTTTCTTAAAATGGTATTGGACTATAGTCACTCAAAATTTTCCAGAACTGAATGGTATGCCAATTTCAATTGGTAACTTGAGGCTTTGAAATGTAATTAGAAGCCTAAAATTGCCTCTTCAAAAAAAAAAAAAAAGATTTTAAGATTAACTGAAGCATTAAAAGATTGCAGAAAGCTAAAATGTCTCCTGAAGCCTCATGCTGCACTTCCCTGGCTTCTTT
Organism: Bubalus bubalis; assembly: GCF_019923935.1. Classification (NCBI taxonomy): domain Eukaryota; kingdom Metazoa; phylum Chordata; class Mammalia; order Artiodactyla; family Bovidae; genus Bubalus; species Bubalus bubalis. Next base: position 134,639,580 of record NC_059181.1, on the reverse strand, counting down.
GGCTCAAACTCCACCTCCAGTGCCATCTTCCTTCCCTTGCATGTTGCTTTCACCTCTTCTATACCCTCAGTCCCCCCATGCCAATGATTTTCCCAAACTTCTTTTTCTCTCTGAAACTTCCTCCCAATCTCTTTTCTATCCTTTGAACTTGTCAGAACCTGTTTACTTGAAATTAAGTATTCTGAGGACCTAGAGATTAAACCCCTAATTTCTTTTTTTTCTAAATTAATTTATTTTATTTGGAGGATAATTTCAATATTGTGATGGTTTTTGCTATACATCAACATGAATTGGCCATAGGTGTACATGTGTGCCCCCGATCCTGAACCCCCCTCTCACCTCCCTCCCCACCCTATCCCTCTGAGATGTCCCAGAGCACCGGCTTTGGGTGCCCTACTTCATGCATCGAACTCACACTAGTCATCTATTTTACATATGGTAATGTACATGTTTCAATGCTATTCTCTCAAGTCATCCCACCCTCACCTTCTCCCACTGAGTCCAAAAGTCTGTTCTTTGTTTCTATGTCTCCTTTGCTGCCCTGCAGGTAAGATCATTGGTACCATCTTTCTAAGTTCCATATATATGAGTTAATATACAGTATATACAGTATTTGTATTTCTCTTTGTGACTTTACCCTGTATAATAGGCTCCAGGCTCATCCACTTCATTATAACAGACTCAAATGTGTTCCTGTTTATAGCTGAGTAATATTCCATTCTGTATATGTACCACAACTTCTTTATCTACTCATCTGCTGATGGACATCTATAAACCTTTAATTTCTTATATTCCCTGGACTAAATCTGAACTACCAGCCATAGTCAAAGGTTTTCTCAGAGTAAATGAAGATCCTCACTGATTTGATGAAGAATTTAATACAGTCGTTCAAACTTATCAGCCTGGTTTCTCTGACTTATATAAGCTAGTCCGTATGCTTGTCTGTGAAGGCCAGGCCCAGCATTGGATGGAAACTGCTAACTGGGAAAATCCTGACAGGTTTCTAGAATTACAACTGGGAAAACACCCTGCTAATTTACTACATGATCAGGCTCATGCAATTGCTAGGCAACTTCCTAGCAGTTCCTAAGGCTTTTCCAAACCCTGTTGATTGGAATAAAATTCAGGCTTGCACATGAAAATCTGATGAATATGTTTATGACTATTACAATCAACTTCAGATTGTTTCTAAAAAAAATTCTGGTCTTCCTTCAGATGTTGATAACACTGCAGTAGTTTTTAACTATATGTTTACTAATGGGCTGAACTGGATCCTTCTAGTAAAAAGAATCAGAATGAAATGGGAAACTGTCCACTCCAGATTTAGTTAATCTGGAAAACCAGCTTTCTCCTACTCCAGATGGGTCACCTAAAAGAAAGACCACCAAAATTCTGATCTTCAGCTCCAGCAGCTGAAAGATCCTGTGCTATGCTGTGCTTAGTCATATTGAACTCTTTGCAACCCCATGGACTATAGCCTGCCAGGATTCTCTGTCCATGGGGATTCTCCAGACAAAAATACTGAAGTGGGTTGCCATGTCCCCCTCCAGGGGATCTTCCCAAGCCAGGGATCAAACCCAGGTCTCCTGCATTGCAGGCGGATACTTTACCATCTGTGCCACTAGGGAAGCTCTGAAAGCCCCTGTGTAGTGTTAGTTACTCAGTCATGTCTGACTCTTTGCTACTCCATGGACTGAAGCCTGCCAGGCTCCTCTGTCCATGGAATTTCCCAGGCAAGGATACTGCAGTGGGTTGCCATTTCCTTCTCCAGAATATATTCTGAACCCAGGGATCAAACCTGTGTCTCCCACATTGTAGGTAGATTCTTTACCACCTGAGCAACCAGGGAAGCCTCTGAAAGCCTCTAAATAAAACCAAAACTCTCCTAGTTACTGTTATTATTAAAAACAGATAGGACACTGGAATAGAGATTGTTACAAATTTAAGCTCTTCATGTGCCTTCAGCCTCTAATCAGCTTTTCCTACATCCTCCCAGTTCTCAGTGATGGGCTTCCAAGGAGCTCTTCCTAGCCCTCCTTCTTAGTTGGCTTGGAGAAACATGTCTCCATATTAGGGATGAATCTCTTCTAGTCCCAGTTGACACATGAGCCACATTCTCAGTGTTCAAACCCACTAGAATAAAGCAACCCCTGCCTTACAGTACTAAAACTGTCCAGATAGTGGGGATTTCTAATGAACTTCAAGAGGTTCCTCTTTATGAACCTATTCTCTTTTGTTTAAGGGTATTTTCTTTGAGGATATCTACCCTTTTCTCCTTAGATCTTCCATCCCTACACAGTATTAGGCCTTCTCAGAGAAGTATCACATTGAAATTTCTTTCTGCCAAAAGGGGGAAATAATTCTAGATGGAGAGTAGTCATCAAAGTAACCAACCAAGGTGAATTAAACAACCCTTTGACATCTTCCATTTGTTCTGTTTCTGATGGTACCAAGGCTGATTATGGAACCATTAATCCTTTATCCCTATTGAATCAGGTGTCACTTCCCTTAGTAAAATCTCCAACTGATACTGGCAAAATCCATCAAGATTCAGATAGACACCTCAAAATCACTTTCCAGAATTGATTAATACTCTATAAGTATAGAAGTCCTTCAAGAATTAAGCCCACAGTGGAAGATTATAGGCTCAAGACATAGTTATTCTTTATATTAGCCTCTGTGACACCCCCCATTTTACTGGTGAGAAAACCTAAATGCTAATGGTGGAAATTTGTCCAGGACCATCAAACAAATAAATAATGTTGCTATCCTTCAACACTCTGTTGTTTTTAATCCTCACAAGTTTCTAACTTCCATTTGGACTAGAAGTAAATTCTTTACTATAATTGATTTACACAGATATTTATTCTTTAGTATTCCAGTTGGTAAATTTGTCCAATATGTTTTGCCTTTACTTGAGAAGAAAAAAAAAATAATTTACCTGGACAATGGGTGAATTTAACTCAGACAACCATTATATCTACTACCGTGGACAAGAATCCCTTAGAAGAAATGGAGTAACCATCATAGCCAACAAAAGGGTCCAAAATGCAGTACTTGGATGCAATCTCAAAAATAACAGAATGATCCCTGTTCCTTTACAAGGCAAACCATTCAATATCACGGTAATCCAAGTCTATGCCCTGACCAGTAACGCCAAAAAAGCTGAAGTTGAATGGTTCCATGAAAACCTACAAACTTTCTAGTTCTAACACCCAAAAAAGATGTCCTTTTCATTATAGGGGACTGGAATGCAAAAATAGGAAGTCAAAAAATACCTGGAGTAACAGGCAAATTTGGCCTTGGAGTTCAGAATGAAACAGGGCAAAGGCTAATAGAGTTTTGCCAAGAGAACGCACTGGTCATAGCAAACACCCTCTTCCAACAACACAAGAGAAGACTACACACATGGACGTCACCAGATGGTCAACACCGAAATCAGACTGATAATATTCCTTAGAGCCAAAGATGGAGAAGCTCTATACAGTCAGCAAAAAAAGACCAGGAGCTGATTGTGGCTCAGATCATGAACTCCTGATTGCCAAATTAAGACTTAAATTGAAGAAAGTAGGGAAAACCCCTAGAACATTCAGCTATGACCTAAATCATTCCCTTATGATTATACAGTGGAAATGAGAAATAGATTTAAGGGATTAGATCTGATAGAGTGGCTGATGAACTATGGACAGAGGTTCGTGACGTACAGGAGACACGGACAAGACCATCCCCAAGAAAAAGAAATGCAAAAAGGCAAAATGGTTGTCTGAGGAGGCCTTACAAATAGCTGTGAAAAGAAGAGAAGTGAAAAGCAAAGGAGAAAAGGCGAGATATAAGCATCTGAATGCAGAGTTCCAAACAATAGCAAGGAGAAATAAGAAAGCCTTCCTCAGCGATCAATGCAAAGAATTAGAGGAAAACAATAGAATCGAAAAGACTAGCGATCTCTTCAAGAAAATTCGAGATACCAAGGGAACATTTCATGCAAAGATGGGCTCAATAAAGGACACAAATGGTATGGACCTAACAGAAGCAGAAGATATTAAGAAAAGGTGGCAAGAATACACGAAGAACTATACAAAAAAGATCTGCATGACCCAGGTAATCACAATAGTGTGATCACTCACCTAGAGCCAGACATCCTGGAATACAAAGTCAAGTGAGCCTTAGGAAGCATTACTACGAATAAAACTAGTGGAGGTGATGATAGTCCAGTTGAGCTATTTCAAATCCTAAAAGATGCTGCTGTGAAAGTGCTGCAGTCAATATGCCAGCAAATTTGGAAAACTCAGCAGTGGCCACAGGACTGGAAAAGGTCAGTTTTCATTCCAATCCCAAAGAAAGGCAATGCCAAAGAATGCTCAAACTATCACACAATTGTACTCATCTCACACACTAGTAAAGTAATGCTAAAAATTCTCCAAGCCAGGCTTCAACAGTATGTAAACCGTTTACTTCCAGATATTCAAGCTGGTTTTAGAAAAGGTAGAGGAACCAGAGATTAAATTGCCAACATCTGCTGGATCATCAAAAAAGTAGGAGAGTTCCAGAAAAACATCTATTTCTGCTTTATTGACTATGCCAAAGCTTTTGACTGCTTGGATCAAAAAAAACTGTGGAAAATTCTTCAAGATATGGGAATACCAGACCACCTGACCTGCCTCTTGAGAAATCTGTATGCAGGTCAGGAAGCAACAGTTAGAACTGGACATAGAACAACAGATGGGTTCCAGATCCGGAAACGAGTACATCAAGGCTGTATATTGTCACCCTGCTTATTTAACTTGCAGAGTACATAATGAGAAATGCTGGGCTGGAAGAAGCACAAGCTGGAATCAAGATTGCCTGGAGAAAATCAATTAACCTCAGTAATGCGGATGATACCACCATCAATGCAGAAAGTGAAGAAGGACTAAAGAGCCTCTTGAGGAAAGTGAAAAAGGAGAGTGAAAAATTTGGCTTGAAGCTTAACATTCAGAAAACTGAGATCATGGCATCTGGCCCCCTCATTTCATGGCAAATAGATGGGGAAAACAATGGAAACAGTGGCAGACTTTATTTTGACTGCAGCCATGAATTTAAAAGACACTTACTCTTTGGAAGAAAGGAGTACATTAAAGCTAGATAGCATATTAAAAAGCAGAGACATTACTTTGCCAACAAAGGTCTTTAGTCATGTATGGATGTGAGAGTTGGACTATAAAGAAAGCTGAGTGCCAAATAATTGATGCTGTTGAACTGTGATGTTGGAGAAGACTCTTGAGAGTCCCTTGGACTGCAAGGAGATCCAACCAGTCCATCCTAAAAGAGATCAGTCCTGAGTGTTCATTGGAAGGACTGATGTTGAAGCTGAAACTCCAATGCTTTGGCCATCTGATTCGAAGAGCTGACTCATTGGAAAACCCCTGATGCTGGGAAAGATTGAAAGCGGGAGGAGAAGGGGATGACAGAGGGTGAGAGGTTTGGATGTCATCACCAACTCAATGGAGATGAGTTTGGGTAAACTCCAGGAGTTGTTGATGGACAGAGAGGCCTGGCGTGCTGCAGTCCATGGGATCACAAAACGTAGGACAGGACTGAACGACTGAACTGACTGACCTGAAAATTAATAATAATGCTTCAGGGTTCTACTGAGAGTCCTTATTTCTCACAAATCCTGAAGGCTCATAAGGATGATATAAAGTTCCTTGGAGGTTCTGCTTTATTGCAATATTTAGATGATTTGCTTCTTTGCTCTCCTTCTCAAGCCTCCTCACAGGAAGACAGGATCACTTACTAAAGCTTTTAACCTTCTAAGAAATGTAAGGTCATGAGAGAATAATTGCAATGTGTCTGAACTCAGGTTTGACATTTTGGGTATGTGATATCAGAACATGGACCTCAATAAGACCCAGATAGACTTCACTGTGTTTCCCAAAACAGAAAACTAAGAGCCAACTTTGAGTTTTTCTCAAACTAGTTGGTTGCTGAACCTGGGTTCCAAATTTCCCTTTGTGGCCTGGCCTCTGTTAATTGTTTCTGTTTAGTCATTAAGTCATATCTGACTCTTTTGTGACCTCATAGACTGTAGCCTGCCAGGCTCCTCTGTCCATGGGATTTCCCAAGCAAGAATAGTGGAATGGGTTGCTATTTCCTTCTCTAGGGTATCTTTCTGATCCAGGGATTGAACCCACATCTCCTGCATTGGCAGATGGGTTCTTTACCCCTGAGCCACCTGGGAAGCCCTCTATAAATTTTACTGAAGAATAAAAATCCCAACCCAATCTTATGGGAATAGCTAGATGACATTGCTTTTAAGGCTTCATAAGTATTTGAAGAAGTCACCTGCCCTTGGGCATTCCAATTATCAGATTCCAAAGTTTATATATATCAGATTCCATATATGTATGTATGTGTGTGTGTGTATACTGCAAGGAGATCCAACCAGTCCATCCTAAAGGAGATCAGTCATGAATGTTCATTGGAAGGACTGATATATATATATGTGTGTGTGTGTGTGTGTGTGTGTGTGTGTGTATGTATATATGAAATGCCTTTGTGGTACTCACCTCAAAACACAGGGACCACCATTGACCCATGATGTAATACAACCAGCAACTGGACACTGTGGCACGGGAATACTTCCCTTCTTTTAGAGTCATTATGGCCACTGCCTTTATAGTAAAAGCCATTGAGAGAATAATTGTGGAGTCCTCTTTGCCATTTTTGCGCTTCACACAGTAGAGGCACTCCTGAATTCTTTTCACACTCAACATTTCTCAGCCGCCTCACCTTCTATGAAATCCTTTTGTTACCTCCTCACATAACTCTTTTACACTGTAATAACCTTAACCCTGATACTCTTCTCCCTTCCATCACCAATAAAATCAATTACCACTGTGTAATGATGATGGACCACCTCTTGACTGTGCTACTGCAACTCCTTTTGATGTTACTGAGGCAACATTTTTTACCTATGGCTACTTTGGTGCAACAGCTAAATTATAAGCTCTTACATGGGCTTGAATTTTAGTCAAGGACAAAGCTGCCAGTATTTATACTGATAGGAGATACACTTTCAGAGTAGCTCCTGACTTCAGAATGTTATGAAAACAGCATAGCCTCCTTGCTTCCAGCAGAAATAAAATTTAAAATGACCTCTACATTTAGGAATTATTGGAAGCAATACTTTTACCTACAACTTCAGCTATTATTAAGGTTCTGAGACATTTTAAACTTGGCCTTCTGGAAGCTAAGAGAAATAACCTTGCTGGCATTTCTGCAAGGAATGCTACTCTTAAAGGAACTAGCCACAGCCAAACCTCTGTCATGGTCCAAAGGGATATTTCCTGAAATGCTAATTTAGACAACTTGGCTAGAGAAGCCCAACAAATGACCTCATAAAAAGGTGAAACAAGATTGGAAATTCAGTAATTGTTGGTTTCATAAAAAAATAGAAGAGGAAACTCTGGTTCAGACCAAATAACAACCCAGTCCTCCTAGAGACTCTAAAAGTCCCACTCCTTACCACTGTACATGCATTAAACCATTGATCTACTTAAGATAGTCTTCATGAATTATTATTGGTGGGAAACATTAACAAGGACACAAAAAGTGACTGCCTCACTTGTCCCACTTCTCTGAAGTACAACCCAGGGAAGCCAGTTCGTACTGCTCCTGGACATTTTAAACCATCTAATGGGCCATTTGAAGCCTGGCAAATGCATTTCATGCAACTCCCTCCATCCTATGGATATAAATATGTTTTTGTCATGATCTGTGTTTTCACGCTGGACTGAAGTCTTCCTTGCAGACATGCTACTACCTCTTCTGTGGCAGAAGCCCTTTTGGAGATCATCACTACCTTGGGAATTCCTTTCAAACTTCATAATATCTGAGGGGCTCTTTTTTTTTTTTTAATATTGAGGAGCCCATTTTACTTGTCAGGTACTTTGACAAGTCTGTGTTGGTTGGTCACTTTTACAACACTTTTGCAGCATTTACCACCCTCAATCCTCTGGCTTACTCAAAATTAAGACTCAAATGGCAAAATTTGTAGGGACTCTGCAAAAGGGAACTTGGCCAAAAGTATTTCTACTGGTCCTTCTAAATATCAGATCCATCCCATTTGGAACTCATAAACTGTCACCTTTTAAGATAGTCACAGGTTGCCCAATGTACTTTGCTCTGTTTCTTTTTTTTTTTTATTTTATTTTTAAACTTTACATAATTGTATTAGTTTTGCCAAATATCAAAATGAATCCGCCACAGGTATACATGTGTTCCCCATCCTGAACCCTCCTCCCTCCTCCCTCCCCATTCCATCCCTCTGGGTCGTCCCAGTGCACCAGCCCCAAGCATCCAGTATCGTGCATGGAACCTGGACTGGCAACTCGTTTCATACATGATATTTCACATGTTTCAATGCCATTCTCTCAAATCTTCCCACCCTCTCCCTCTCTCACAGAGTCCATAAGACTGTTCTATACATCAGTGTCTCTTTTGCTGTCTCGTACACAAGGTTATTGTTACCATCTTTCTAAATTCCATATATATGCGTTAGTATACTGTATTGGTGTTTTTCTTTCTGGCTTACTTCACTCTGTATAATAGGCTCCAGTTTCATCCACCTCATTAGAACTGATTCAAATGTATTCTTTTTAATGGCTGAGTAATACTCCATTGTGTATATGTACCACAGAATGGATAAGAATGCTCTGTTTCTTTTAAAAGGAGAGATACTTTGATACTGCAAAGACCTAATTGTTTATCTTGAAAATAACTATGTTTTGGTAGAGTGAGCTTTTCACAGTGTGCCCTTAGAATATGAAGACTTTGAGCATTAAATCTCACAAACTGGAAATTTCTTCCATTGAAAAAGATACCTCCAGAAGAACTCTCTTCAACCTCATCAAAAGGACCATATCAGATACGTCTAAGTGACCCTTGTGCCAATGAATTCCAAGGAATAGACTCTTGGATTCAATGACCCATGTGAAAAATACACTGAACCCTGAGTGGACCTGCACATCATCCAGTGACCTGAAAGTAAAGATTTTCTGAAACTGAAGCAGATGACATCTAATGAAACAACTTTCCCAAATATCTGGACCAGGTCTATTGGATGTTTGTTGCTATTGATGATGACATAACACTTCAGATGATCTCCTATGATCTTAATAACACATGAACTTTAGATAAAAAGTGCCTGAGAGTTTTCCCTTCTACCCCTCCTTGTTACTAGAATGTGACCTCAATAAATTCCCAGTCTGTGCATTTTTCCTCTGACACAATTCATTACACTCAGGAAAGATCTGGCCTGGCACTAAGGGACAAAAACCAGCTGAAACCAGAAAATCTGACCCTTGATCAGTAATGTTTTCAGAGAAAGATGTTAATCAACAGGAAGAAATACACACACACACACACACACACACACATACATATAAAAGTAATAAACAGAAATCTCAATTAGAGCTGGGAGACCAGAAGGGGGAGCTCTCACACCCAACTGGGAGAAAAGAGACTCCTTCATACCAAGGACTCAGCCAAAGAAAAGCCATGGACTCTTTGTTTACTATTACCTTCTCAACTTCCTTTTCCCTAGATAAAAACATTTCTCTTCCCTCACCATGTGGGGGAATTACATGTGGCTTGCCATGGTTTCAGATCTCAAATTGCAATTCTCTGCTAACCTCCATAAACTCATCTTTGCTAGAGGAATAACCAGCAGTCTATTGGTTTTAGGTCAACATCTTCTAAGCAAGAATTGATGACTCTTCTACCATAATAGCTGATTAGCTTCTCTTTCCCCCCTACATTGACCACTCCTACCATTATCCTGGTATTGTCCAGTCTTCAAGCCTTTCTTCACTCATAGCTTCTGACACTTCCTTTTATTTGCAGAGTACCTTCTTTGGGCTTCCCTGGTGGCTCAGAGGTTAAAGCATCAGCCTGGAATGTGGGAGATCTGGGTTCAATTCCAGGGTCGGGAAGATCCCCTGGAGAAGGAAATGGCAATCCCCTCCAGTACTCTTGCCTGGAGAATCCCATGGAGGGAGGAGCCTGGTAGGCTACAGTCCATGGGGTCCCAAAGAGTTGGAGGCGACTGAGCGACTTCACTTTCACTTTCACCTTGGTGTCATCTTGCTTTAGCACCTGCCACCAGACAACAAAATCTTTTTTTTTTTTTTTTTGTATCACAGTCAACTTGATTTTATTAATTTCCATAAGATTTGGAAAGAGCTTCCACTAACCTATCTTCAAACCTCTTGACAACTATGGCTTTAGTATATATCATGAGATGTCCTTCCAGTAAACTGAAATGGTGGCCTGCTCCAGTGTTCTTGCCTGGAGAATCCCAGGGACGGGGTAGCCTGGTGGGCTGCTGTCTACGGGGTCGCACAGAGTCGGACACGACTGAAGTGACTTAGCAGCAGCAGCAGCAGCAGCATGAGGTGTCCTTCCAGTAAACTGTAGTCAAAAAGGCCAGATTATATGGCAGGTTAAAGGCAGAACACAGCCATCTTATTGATGAATAATAAAGCCCTTTTCAAATGACTAATAAAAGTAATGAAAGCTACTTCCAAAATACCTTAATTGGTCCATCTAGCTCATTTATGTAATGAGCCTAGCACAGCATCTGGTAAAAATGTAAGGAAGTATTTCCCTGGGCAGACCAGGAGGTCATCCAAGAGATAATCATGACTGAACTGAGCCCTATTATATATATATATATATATATATATATATATGTACCACATCTTCTCTATCCATTCATCTTTTGATGGACATTTAGGTTGTTTCCATGTCCCGACTATTGTGAATAGTGCTGCAATTAATATTGGGGTATACATGTCTTTTTTTTTTTTTTTAAATTTTATTTTATTTTTAAACTTTACATAACTGTATTAGATTTGCCAAATATCAAAATGAATCCGCTACAGGTATACATGTCTTTTTGAATTGTGGTTTTCTCAGAGTATATGCGCAGTAGTGGGATTTCTGGGTCATATGGTGATTCTATTTTTAGTTTTCTACAGTGGCTATATCAATTTATACACCAACAATAGTACAGATGAACCTATTTGCAGGGCAGGAATAGAGACACAGATATAGAGAACCGACATGTGAACGTTGGGTGTGGGGGGCGGGGAAAGGGGAGAGTGAGATAAATTGGGAGATTGGATTTGGCATAAATACACTGTGCTATGCTGTGCTTACTCGCTGCTGCTACTACCGCTGCTAAGTCGCTTCAGTCATGTCCGACTCTGTGCGACCCCATAGACGGCAGCCCACCAGGCTCCCCCGTCCCTGGGATTCTCCAGGCAAGAACACTGGAGTGGGCTGCCATTTCCTTCTTCAATGCATGAAAGTGAAAAAATAAGTGAAGTCGCTCAGTCGTGTCCAACTCCTAGCGACCCCATGGACTGCAGCCTACCAGGCCCCTCCGTCCATGGGATTTTCCATGCAAGAGTACTGGAGTGGGGTGCCATTGCCTTCTCCGGTGCTTACTCGCTAGCCATGTCCAATTCTTCACAACCCCATGGATTGTAGCCCACCAGGCTTCTCTGTCCATGGGGATTCTCCAGGCAAGAATATTGGAGTGGGTTACCATGCCCTCCTCCAGGGGATCAAACACAGTTTTCCCAACCCAGGGATCAAACCCAGGTTTCCTGCATTACAGGTGGATTCTTTACTGACTGATCCACCAGAAATTGAAATTGTTGTCAGTTAATCAGTCGTGTCCTATTCTTTGTGACCCCATGGACTGTAGCCAGCCAGGCTCCTCTGTCCATGGAATTCTCCAGGCAAGAATACTAGAGTGGGTTGCCATTTCCTTCTCCAGGTGATTTTCCTGACTTAGGGATAGAACTGGGATCTCCTGCATTGCAGGTGGATTCTTTACCAGCTGAGCTACTAGGCAAGTCCATATATACACTACCATGTGTAAAATAGGCAGCTTATGGGAAGCTCCTATATAGCACAGGGAGTTCAGCTCGATGCTCTGTGATGACCTAGATGGGTGGAATAGAGGGGAGGGACACCCCAGAAGGAAGGGATATATGTATATATATAGCTGATTTACTTCATTGTATAGCAGCAACCAGGGGCTTCCCTGGTAGCTCAGCTGGTAAAGAATCCACTTGCAATGCAGGAGACCCCAGTTCAATTCCTAGGTCAGGAAGATCCCCTGGAGAAGGGATAGGCTACCCACTCCAATATTCTTGGGCTTCCATGGTGGCTCAGATTGTAAAGAATCTGCATGCAATGTGGGAGACTTGAGTTTGATCTCTGAGTTGGGACGATCCCCTGGATCTTGGCATGGCAACCCACTCCAGTATTCTTGCCTGGAGAATCCCCATGGACAGAGAATCCTGGCAGGCTACAGTCCATGACTGAGTAACTAAGCACAGCATAGCAGAAACTAACACCACACTGTAAAACAATTATATTCCAATTTTCCAGTAAATAGTGTGTGGGAGTTAGTCACTCAGTTGTGTCCAACTCTTTGTGACCCCATGGTCTGTAGCCTGCCAGGCTCCTCTGTCCTTGGAATTCTCTAGGCAAGAATACTGAAGTGGATTGCCATTTCCTTCTCCAGAAAAAAAAGCAAAACTGAGCCCTAAAGGTGGAATAGGAATCAGATAGGCATAGTTATGCTGCTGCTGCTGCTAAGTCGCTTCAGTCGTGTCCAACTCTGTGCGACCCCATAGACGTCAGCCCACCAGGCTCCACCGTCCCTGGGATTCTCCAGGCAAGACTGCTGGAGTGGGTTGCCATTTCCTTCTCCAATGCATGAAAGTGAAAAGTGAAAGTGAAGTCGCTCAGTCGTGTCCAACTCTTAGTGACCTCATGGACTGCAGCCTACCAGGGTCCTCCATCCATGGGATTTTCCAGGCAAGAGTACTGGAGTGGGGTGCCATTGACTTCTCCGAGGCATAGTTATAGGAGAATAGAAAGAGAAGGATAGAATATTACAGCCAGGAGGAGGAGTATGTCCAAAGATCTGAAAGCCAGAGTGTCAGCCTTTGAGTCCCATAGTTTTTTGGACTGTAAAATATAAGGTTGGAGAAAAAATTCATTGTGAAAGTTGATGAATTTAAAAATGCAAAAATTCAGTATGCGGTCATACTTGGAGGGAAGGAAAATAAATTTTCCTCTACCCTTCTTGGTTTTTGGCTGAGACTCCTTTCTTCTATAATAAAAGACAGATTAACAGGAGAAAATCAAACAGAAATTTAATAACATGGATACCTCTTGTATTCAGAACTTCCCTGGTGGCCCAAACACTTAAGAATCTGCCCCTCAATGTAGAAGACTGGGGTTTGATCCCTGGCTCAGGAAGATCCCCTGGAGAAGGAAATGGCTACCCACTCCAGTATTCTTGCCTGGGAAATCCCATAGACAGAGGAACCTGGTGGGCTATGGTCCATGGGATCTCAAAGAGTTGGACATGACTGAGTGACTAAGCATGCACACACACACCTCCTGTATACATGGGAGATACCCAGGAAAATCAAGGAACTCCCTGAAATGGCCCAAGCCATCACCTTAAATACTATTTCCAACCAAAGGCAAAAGAAAGGTGTTGGGGATAGGGAGTGAGGCCTGTTATATGTGGTTACCAGTCAAAGCAAACAGTGGTAATGTTGTTATGTAGATTTAAGTCTTTGTCTTCTCCATTGATAAGTTTCTAGAGATTTAGAGTCATCCTTCTCTTTCTAGTACAGAGAGGGAGACATTACAAATGGAGAGTTTTGTAATAAATGTAAGTGTTCCTTACAAAAGGGTAACTTCTATTTGGTTTTCAGTCTCCTATTACTGTTGTTTTTTCAAAAATATAACTCTTCTGATAACCTTTGTCATGATAACCCTTATAACAAAGAGTCATATTCTGGGTCAGCATATGCTGCTTCCTTCATGGTCAAGTCATAATATTTGAAGGTTATTGTGAACCAAGATCATACTCTATAAAACATGCAAAGTTTTTACCTGATGTGCTTAACTTTTAAATATAGTAAAAAGCAGGCAAATAATTGCTTTCATGTATAATAAATTTTCATTCTTTTGTAGTGGGAAAAGACCTATCTGAATTGCTGAAATTATGAACTATGAGATATTTTAAGAGGAATAGTTTTCAAACTTTCAAGGTTATAAGATTTTAATATATACAGTTAGTAGTCAAATATGAAAAGTGCTTTCATATAAATATTATTTCATTGTTCTAACTCTTCTATAAATTTTGTCATCTCTATAATTTTTCCTATAAACTTAATGTCTCAGAGAGTCTAATAATTTCCTGGAGCTCTCAAAGCCAAATCATGGAAGAACCAGGTCTGGAGTCATTTGTTTCAGTTCAAATTCCTTGTTTTCTTTATAGTGTGCATTGTCTCTGAAAATAATGCCCCAGATGTTCTTTGACAGTAGAGCATTTAAAGTAAAGGATTCTTTTCTTTTTCTTTCTTTCACTTTAAATTAATAAGGATGAGTAAATTGCAAACCACTTTGCTGATTGTACATGCTGAAATGAAGCAGGACCTTGTGGGGTCCTCCTAGGTGCAAATTCTTTCTGTGTCCCCTGTTTCTTGTTTGTAGGGTTCATGCATCCTCCCTGTCCTTCCCTGAGGTCCAAAAGGCAGATTCAAGCTGTTGCTAGTCAGGAAAGGGAGGGGATGCAAAACTGGGGCACAACTCCTACCCATATATACTATAATGTGAATGATGTCCCCCCGATGATTTTTAGTTGCAGAGCAAGGGCACATATCAACCAACATTCATGTAATTAACAACTGACATTTTCAAGGCAACTAAAATCATACTAGGGCTAAAAGTGAGTTTAGAGATCATCTAAATCCAACTACTTCACTCTGTAGATGAAGGAACTGAGGCCCACAGATTTTAGTTCATATTTATAAGATCAGAAATAAATCTTTTTGATTCTCAATGCATTGTTTTTTACACAAATTTTAGGTATAATTTTCTTTGATGGAGGAAACTAATCTCCCAGAAATGAAACTCTTACCCTAGTGAGCTACTAACCTAGGTATTATTTTATAGATGAAAAATTAATAATTTGATCTAAGAAAGAAATGAAAAGTTTTATTTGAGCCAATTTTGAGGATTATAGACCAAGAGCAGGATCACAGAAAGCTATTCCACTCCTTGGAAGTCAAGGCACAGTTATGTAAGTTTTTGAGAGAGGACAGTTGACACAATCCAGATCTAAGTATCTTTGTGGTCCCTTAAAAGATCAAGAAGGAATAATATTGAGGCAAGAAATAGATGGAGTCCAGGCTAAACAGCTAGAGTGTGTCCCCTGTGGACAGATACTCAAGATGAACAGGAAGAGTGTCTGAGCCCTTCCCAGATAAGAGACAACATAGTTCTCTTTCTTAAGATCAAGGAGACCTTCTCAACTACACATGTGCAGAAAGGCTCCTTGAGGTTAAAAAAAGGGGGGGAGGGGGAGTGATATCAATCTACTCATAGGCCTCTTCACTAGAATCCATCTTGGCTAAGAGATGCACATGGTAGACATGGGAGAACCCTGAGATAAACCAAATACAGACTCAGAGCCAGGCAAAGCAATATGATTGGCCAGAGGAAACCAAAAAGAAATGCCCCATATAAGTGATTTAAATTACCATGAAGGCTTGACTCCCTCTCTGAGTCTGCCTGTGTGTCTGTTCACATATACTCTTTTTCCTTCTAATAAACACTTAATTTGTTTCACTACTTTTCATCTTTTTGTGGAAATTTATTTCAGCAAAGCTGACCGGCTGGGACCTTGTCATTGGCCACTGGTCCCTGGTGATCTAAAGGCTGGAATTCAGGGTTCTCATTGCCATGGCCTGACCTCAACCTCTGGCCAAGAACCAATATCCATCGTCAACCTGCTATAGGTTGAGGCTCCCAATATCATTGTCTTTTTTTTTAATTAATTAATTTATTTTAATTGGAGGCTAATTACTTTACAACATTGTGGTCATTTTTGCCATACACTGACATGAATCAGCCATGGGTGTACATGTGTTCCCCAACCTGAGCCCCCCTCCCACCTCCCTCCCCATCCCATTCCTCAGGGTCATCTCATTACACCAGCCCTGAGCACCCTGTCTCATGCATTGAACCTGGATTAACGATCTATGTCACATATGATAATATACATGTTTCAATGCTATTCTCTCAAATCATCTCACCCTCACCTTCTTCCACAGAGTCCAAGAGTCTGTTTTTTACATCTGTGTCTCTTCTGCTGTCTCACATATAGGGTCATCATTACCATCTTTCTAAATTCAATATGTACATGCATTAATATCCTATATTGGTGTTTTTCTTTCTGACTTACTTCCTTCTGTATAATAGGCTCCAGTTTAATCCACCTCATTAGAACTGATTCAAATGCATTCTTTTTAATAGCTGAGAAATATTCCATTGTGTATATGTACCAAAGCTTTCTTACCCATTTGTCTGCCGATGGACATCCAGGATGCATGGATGCATCCATGTCCTGGCTACTGTAAATAGTGCTGTGATGAACATCAGGGTACACGTGTCTCTTTCAATTCTGGTTTCCTTGGTGTGTATGCCCAGTAGTGAGATTGCTGGGTCATATGGCAGGTCTATTTCCAGGCTTTAAGGAATCTCCACACTGTTCTCCATAGTGGCTATAGTAGTTTGCATTCCAAACAATATTGTAAGAGGTTTCCCTTTTCTCCACACCATCTCCAGCATTTGCTTATAGACATTTTGATTGTAGCCACCCTGACCAGCGTGAGATGGTAGCTCATTGTGGTTTTGATTTGTATTTCTCTAATAATGAGTGGGGTCACCGAAGTGAAAAAGGAAAGATATAAGCATCTGAATGCAGAGTGCCAAACAATAATAAGGAGAGATAAGAAAGACTTCCTCAGGAATCAATGCAAAGAAATAAGAAAAAGAACAGAATGAGAAAGACTAGAGATCTCTTCAAGAAAATTAGAGATACCAAGGGAACATTTCATGCAAAGATGTGCTCAATAAAGGACAGAAATGGTATTGACCTAACAGAAGTAGAAGATATTAAGAAGAGGGGGCAAGAATACACAGAAAAACTGTACAAAAAAGATCTTCACGACCAAGATAATCATGATGGTGTGATCACTCACACTCACCTAGAGCCAGATATCCTGGAATGTGACACCAAGTGGGCCTTAGAAAGCATCACTACAAACAAAGCTAGTGGGGGTGATGGAATTCCAGTTGAGCTATTTCAAATCCTGAAAGATGATGCTGTGAAAATGCTGCACTCAATATGCCAGCAAATTTGGAAAACTCAGCAGTGGCCACAGGACTGGAAAAGGTCAGTTTTTATTCTAGTCCCAAAGAAAGGCAATGCCAAAGAATGCTCAAACTACCACACAACTGCGCTCATCTCACACGCTAGTAAAGTAATGCTCAAAATTCTCCAAGCCAGGCTTCAGCAATATGTGAACCGTGAACTTCCAGATGTTCAAGCTGGTTTTAGAAAAGGCAGAGGAAACAGAGATCATATTGCCAACATCCACTGGATCATGGAAAAAGCAAGAGAGTTCCAGAAAAACATCTATTTCTGCTTTATTGACTATGCCAAAGCTTTTGATTGTGTGGATCACAATAAACTGGAAAATTCTGAAAGAGATGGGAATACCAGACCACCTGACCTGCCTCTTGAGAAATCTATATGCAGGTCAGGAAGCAACAGTTAGAACTGGACATGGAACAACAGAATGGCTCCAAATAGGGAAAGGAATACGTCAAGACTGTATATTGTCACCCTGCTTATTTAACTTCTATGGAGAGTACATCATGAGAAACGCTGGACTGGAAGAAGCACAAGCTGGAATCAAGATTGCCTGGAGAAATATCAATAACCTCAGATATGCAGATGACACCACCCTTATGGCAGAAAGTGAAGAGGAACTCAAAAGCCTCTTGATGAAAGTGAAAGAGGAGAGTGAAAAAGTTGGCTTAAAGCTCAACATTCAGAAAATGAAGATCGTGGCATCTGGTCCCATCACTTCATGGCAAATAGATGGGGAAACAGTGGAAACAGTGTCAGACTTTATTTTTCTGGGCTCCAAAATCACTGCAGATGGTGATTGCAGCCATGAAATTAAAAGCCGCTTACTCCTTGGAAGGAAAGTTATGACCAACCTAGATAGCATATTCAAAAGCAGAGACATTACTTTGCCAACAAGGGTCCATCTAGTCAAGGCTATGGGTTTTCCGGTAGTTATGTATGGATGTGAGTGTTGGACTGTGAAGAAAGCAGAGCACCGAAGAATTGATGCTTTTGAAGTGTGGTGTTGAAAAAGACTCTTGAGAGTCCCTTGGACTGCAAGGAGATCCAACCAGTCCATCCTAAGGGAGACCAGTCCTGGGTGTTCATTGGAAGGACTGATGCTAAAGCTGAAACTCCAGTACTCTGGCCACCTCATGAGAAGAGTTGGCTCATTGGAAAAGACTCTGATGCTGGGAGGGATTGGAAACGGGGAGAAGGGGACGACAGAGGATGAGATGGCTGGATGGCATCACTGACTTGATGGACATGAGTTTGAGTGAACTCCGGGAGTTGGTGATGGACAGGGAGGCCTGGCGTGCTGCAATTCATGGGGTTGCAGAGTCGGACATGACTGAGCAACTGAACTGTACTCAACTGAACTGATAATGAGCGATATTGAGCATCTTTTCATGTCTTTGTTAGCCATCTGTATGTCTTATTTGGAGAAATGTCTGTTTAGTTCTTTGGCCCGTTTTTTGATGGGTCATTTATTTTTCTAGAATTGAGCTGCATGAGCTGCTTGTATATTTTTTAGATTAGGTCTTTGTCAGTTGCCTCGTTTGCTGTTATTTTCTCCCTTTCTGAAGGCTCCCTTTCTTTTCACCGTACTTATAGTTTCCTTCATCGTGCAAAAGCTTTTAAGTTTAATTAGGCCCCATTTGTTTATTTTTGCTTTTATTTCCATTACTCTGGGAGGTGGGTCATAGATGATCCTACTGTGATTTATGTCAGAGAGTATTTTGCCTATGTTTTCCTCTAGGAGTTTTATGGTTTCTGGTCTTATATTTAGATCTTTAATCCATTTTGAGTTTATTTTTGTATATGGTGTTAGAAAGTGTTCTAGTTTCATTCTTTTACACGTGGTTCACCAGTTTTCCCAGCACCACTTGTTAAAGAGATTGTCTTTTCTCCATTGTATATACTTGCCTCCTTTATCAAAGATAAGGTGCCCATAGGTTCATGGATTTATCTCTGGGCTTTCTATTTTGTTCCACTGATCTATGTTTCTCTCTTTGTGCCAGTACCTTACTGTCTTGATGACTGTGGCTTTTTAGTATAGTCTAAAGTCAGGCAGGTTGATTCCTCCAGTTCCATTCTTCTTTCTCAAGATTGCTTTGGCTGTTCAAGGTTTTTTGTATTGCCATAAAAATTGTGAAATTATTTGTTCTAGTTCTCTGAAAAATACCGTTGGTAGCTTGATAGGGATTGCACTGAATCTATAGATTGCTTTGGGTTGTATACTCATTTTTACTTGGATGATTCTTCTCATCCATGAACATGGTCTATATATCCCCATCTACTTGTGTCATCTTTGATTTCTTTAATCTGTGTTTTATAGTTTTCTATATATGGGTCTTTTGTTTCTTTATGTAGATTTATTCCTAACTATTTTATTCTTTTCATTGCAATGGTGAATGGAATTGTTTCCTTAATTTCTCTTTCTGTTTTATCATTATTAGTGTATAGGAATGCAAGGGATTCCTGCATGTTAATTTTCTCTCCTGCAAATTTACTATATTCATTGATTAGCTCTAGTAATTATCTGGTGGTTTCTTAAGGGTTTTCTATGTAGAAGATCATGTCATCTGCAAACAGAAAGAGTTTTACTTCTTCTTTTCCAATCTGGATTCCTTTTATTTCTTTTTCTTCTCTGATTGCTGCAGCTAAAACTTCCAAAACTATGTTAAATAGTAGTGGTGAGAGTGGGTACCCTTGTCTTTTTCATGACTTTAGGGGAAATGCTTTCAATTTTTCACCATTGAAGATAATGTTTGCTGTGTGTTTATTATATATGGCTTTTATTATGTTGAGGTATGTTCCTTCTATGCCTTTTTTTTGGAGGGCTTTTATCATAAATGGATGTTGAGTTTTATCAAAGGCTTTCTTTGCATCTATTGAGATAGTCATATGATTTTTATCTTTCAATTTGTTTTTGTGATGTATCATATTGATTGATTTGCAAATGACAGTGAAAACACGACAACCCAAAACCTATGGGATTCAGTAAAATCAGTGCTAAGTGGAAGATTCATAGCAGTACAAGCTTACCTCAAGAAACAAGAGAAAAATCAAATAAATAAGCTAACTCTACATCTGAAACAACTAGACAAAGAAGAAATGAATAACCCCAGAGTTAGTAGAAGGAAAGAAATCATAAAAATTAGGGCAGAAATACATGAAAAAGAAACAAAGGAGACAATAGCAAAAATCAACAAAGCTAAAAGCTGGTTCTTTGAGAAGATAAATAAAATAGACAAACCATTAGCTGGACTCATCAAGAAACAAAGGGAGTAGAATCAAATCAACAAAATTAGAAATGAAAATGTAGAAATCACAACAGAACACAGAAATACAATGGATCATAAGAAACTACTATCAGAAACTGTATGCCAATAAAATGGACAACTTGGAAGAAATGGACAAATTCTTAGAAAAGTATAACCTTCCAAAACTGAACCACCAAGAAATAGAAAATCTTAAGAGACCCATCACAAGCACAGAAATTTAAACTTTCAACAAACCAAAGCCCAGGACCAGATGGCTTCTCAGCTGAATTCTACCAAAAATTTAGAGAAGAGCTAACACCTATCCTGCTCAAACTCTTCCAGAAAATTGCAGAGGAAGGTAAACTTCCAAACTCATTCTATGAGGCCACCATCACCCTAATTCCCAAACCAGACAAAGATGCCACCAAAAAAGAAAACTACAGCCCAATATCACTGATGAACATAGATGCAAAAATCCTTAACAAAATTGTAGCAAATGGAATCCAACAACATATTTAAAAGATCATACATCATGACCAATATCATTGTCTTTTAAGGAGTTGTCTCAATGATGCTAAGAGAATGTACCTCTTCATGGTTGAGTAGGTATTTCTACTGATATGGGATATTTGGTAGATGTGTCATGGAGACACAAAATGCAGAGTTAGGGTGAGAGAGGACGACAAAGGGCAGAGAAAATTTTTATATTTATACTTTTCTTGTCTTGCTGTAAAATATGAATTTTATTTTATAAATCAAATCGTTAATATAGTACGGTAATGTTATATAGTGAAAGCATATCTATATATATAGATAGATATTATTATCTATAACATTTACTATTTACGTCAGTTGTTCTCAAACTTTGCCATGTGTCAGAATCACCTGGAGGATTTATTTTTTATGTTTATTTTTTGGTCACACTGTATGGCATATGGGATCTTACTTCCCCAACCAGGGATTAAATCCATGCTTCCTGCACTGGAGACACGGGTCTTAACTACTGGACCACCAGAAAAGTCCCTTGGAGGACTTTTTAAAAACAGTTGGTTGGGCTCTACCCTTAGAGTTTCTGATTCAGCTGATTTAGCATGAGATCCAATATTTGGATCAATAGCTAATGATACTGGATCAGGGACCAAACTTTGAATACTATTGTTTTAGATCAAAGTCTTCTTTATAAAAAATATTTACTTATTTATTATTTGTGTCAGATCTTGGAGTTGCACTCAGGATCTTTCATTGTAGTGCATTGACTCTCTAGTTGTGGCACACAGGGTCTGTTGCATGTGGAATCTCAGTTCCCCAACTGGGGATGGAACCTGTCTCCTCCTCACTTCAAGGTAGATTCTTAACCACTGGACTACCAGAGAAGTCCCAAGATCAGAGTTTTTCAAGCCAGCTTAATTGCCACTGAAATTTGTGTGTCCTATTAATCTTTGAGATTTATTTTTTTAATCTATAAAATAATAATAAGTACCATATAAGGACTTAGTTTAACATGCACCAGTCTGTGTAAAAAGCTTGAAGAACCTCAGGGCAGACCTCCCTAAGATGTGTCACTTTGGCTCATGAATTATTTTGAGCTAAAGGCATTTGAGATTCTGCAGTCTCGAGAGACATTTTTGCTCCTCTTTTTACTACCTAGAATAGTTTAAATAGGGGTTCTTTCCAGAATGAGAGTTATTATCAGAGATAATATTTTTCTGAGAGACTCATTTGTATGGCAGGGCAAACATCTAATTACCAAACATATGCTCTTCTTTCTACTCTCCTGTGAATTGCCCTCCTTTCCTTTGAAGCCCCAGGGTCCCTTTCCTACTCCTCAGCTCAGGAGGGCATATAAACCTCTCTTTACTTTTCTGTCTTTGAACTCCTCAGGTATGTGGGCTTTCCATATGTAAGAAATTAAATTTGTTTTTCTCCTGATAATCTATCTCATGTTGATTTGATTATTAGAATAGCTGAAAGCACCTTTTGAGGGTAGAGGAAAATTCTTTTTGCCAACAAGTTATATCCTGGCATCTAAGAATACATGGTTATTACCATCATTATATATTTTTAAATCATTATCATTTGATTTCCTAAGCATTCAGATTCACCAAACATAGATAACTAAGTTCATCAAGTATAGCTTACTAGGGTTCCTTTGGGACTCTATTTAATAAATGGAAAGAATGATTCTTTTGATATAAAAATATTTGTAATTCTGTGCCACTGAAGGTGCTTGAAGTGGTTTCCCAGTTAAAGTCAAATTTTGGCTACCCTTCTTTCCTCCATTAAGTTTAATAAACTACCAGTTTGTTTGGTAGCACCCTTCTTTATCTTCAGAAGGTAACTGGTTTAAACTGTCATTGATTTGAGTTACTAGGGTATGCATTAATGAGATGTTACTGTGTGTAATATGTTTAAGTGTGGGTGTCTTTGTTTAGGAAATAGAGTTTTTATGGAGGTCAAATACCTTTATTGATTGTTTGACAAAAGTCTCTTCAAATGCAAATGATTCCAGTCTGGAGGTAAATAATCTCCAAGACATTTGAGCAATACATAAAAAGAAAGCCAACTCTTTTAAACCCCGAATGTCAGCTGGGTGGTAAAAAGAATTTTGTTGAATGTATTCAGGGAGGAAAGTAAT